>NW_013666853.1:279874-309594 GCF_000517525.1 Limulus polyphemus | reverse complement strand
TAGAAAGTATACAAACCAACATTAGAAAGTCTACAAACGAACATTAGAAATTATACAAACCAACATTAGAAAGTCTACAAACGAACATTAGAAAGTCTACAAATCAACATTAGAAAGTCTACAAACCAACATTAGAAAGCATACAAATCAACATCAGAAAGTCTACAAACGAACATTAGAAAGCATACAAATCAACATCAGAAAGTCTACAAACCAACATTAGAAACTCTACAAACCAACATTAGAAAGCCTACAAATTAACATCAGAAAGTCTACAAACCAACATCAGAAAGTCTACAAACGAACATTAGAAAGTCTACTAATGAACATTAGAAAGTCTACAAATCAACATTAGAAAGCCTACAAATCAACATCAGAAAGTCTACAAACGAACATTAGAAAGTCTACAAACCAACATTAGAAAGTCTACAAATCAACATTGGAAAGCCTACAAATCAACATTGGAAAGCCTACAAATCAACATCAGAAAGTCTACAAACGAGCATTAGAAGGTCTACAAACGAACATTAGAAAGCCTACAAACCAATATCAGAAAATGCAAAAGTTTTGTCATGCAAATTAAATATAGAAGTAAAACTTTAATCAGTATATTAAATCTATACTAAATCGATACTTAAAAACACAATAAAGTTACAATCTCTATTTTGGCTGTTAGTTTGTTTGTAATCAAGCACAAAGCTACGCAATAGGCTATTTCTGTTCTGCCTACCACGGGTATCGAAACCTGGTTTCTAGCAATGTAAGTCTGCAAATCCCGCTGTGCCACTGGGGGGGGGCAAATGGAGTTTGGAGATGCGCATAAAGTATTAATGCCATTTCAACTGTCCCTATCCATTATTTAGTGAAAACACAACTATGAGAAAGGGCTTGGACAAATCAACCTGTTTCTTTGGTTATGATGATTTTACTATATAGTACGTAAGGATAGTAGAAATCCTATTAATATTTTTGTTGGTATTACTAATTTTTAATGCATCTAATGACATTAATTACATATTTCTAATCGACGTATCTTAGAATGTGTAATTTAGTCTCTACAAGATCATTTGCAACGTTATTCAATAGATTTTGGTACTTATGTAGATTTCTCTCAGCTTTCGTCTGTTAGCACTAATTACAAAAGGTTCAACAAAAGTCATTTACATTTCTTTTGAAAACGATGATTAAGTTCAATATGAAGGTTAATTATGAAGCTACCTCATACATTCAGTTCCTTATAAATCCTCAAACGCTATGTGACGTTATCTCTGATGTTTGTGCTGCTACATCTAAGCTTAACTAAAGAGTTATTGCACGAGTCAGTGTACTCGCAGAGATGTCCGAGACAAAAAAGATGCTATCAAGATCACATAGCACTTGGAAAGTTTTCCTGTGGTAACGAATATTATGTAGGGACGGCTTTACGGGTATTTTTTCACCACAGAAGTGTTTTACGATACCCATATAACCCAGGAGCCTGGCATAATCACTTCCATAGATTTTAGTAGACAGGATCTGTAGCCGATGCACCGTGGTTTGGGTGACTATCTACAACTGTGTAAGTTGATGCAGACATCTAACAACTGTTCTCAAACATCAGACAAGGCAATTTCTAATGAGAGTACAGCATCCATTAAGTTCCCAAGTATATTGGCCGACCTCAGGACACTGCAAGGAAAGTGATGTGCATAACCCTCAAGCTGTTTCCATACATTATTAAGGCCCTCCAGTGGCACAGCGGATGTCTGCTTTTTGTTGACCCACACCAGCATATGAAGTTTCCTTGGAATTCATTGAACTATTGAAGAGGATGAAAATTGGCTTGACAACATTTTGTGGAATGAGGAAGCCCGCTTCCACATCGAAGGCCAAATGAACTTCCACAATTGCTGTAACTTGAACGAGACTATTTCTCATGCATTTGTTGACCTAATGATGACTGTAAAGGTTGGTTTTAACAGTGTCATCATTAGGTCTTACTTTGTTGAGAATCTCACAGACCATGGTTTGTGAACTGTTATGGTCACAGATGCATATTATCAGCACGTATTACTAAAATAGGTACATAATAATAATATTTTCAGAGAATGAATCATCCAAAATATATTCCAAACATTTAACAACCACGATCAAATGTTCTCACACCTGTAGATTTCTAGTTATGGAACTATCTGAAAGTGTCAGTTGACCATGATCATCTACAGATGACTGGTAATGTTAAAAACAGCATTTAGCGCCACATGTTTGCCACCCAAAGTAGTCACCTGCGCACAGCTGAGTATTAGGTGTTACCATTTTGGAAGATATTATTGAGAAAGGCGGTGGACTTTGTGAATACTTACTGAAATGAATTAAAACAGTTCGGCAAAAAGTTAAAAATAGCTTGTTTCAATAAAATTGTGTTGGTAACTTTCTTTTTTCGTCTGTTTCTTGTTATAGTGTAATTTCAAAAGAAAACTACTTAAAAAATCAGCTGGCAAATTATGCAAACTCTGGAAATGGGTTTCCCATGCACACTCTATTCCGCTAACATATATGTTACGGTTTTGGAGACATAAGCAACGGAATGCATTATATAACTTTATAGTCACCTTGTACTAGTACTGAATATTACCTTCTCTTATCCTAGAGGTAATACTCTGTCTTCTTAACAGCAAATCTGCAGTAATGTCTCTAGGGATAATGCCTTTTCTAGAACAGTTATTTTAGTGGTTTCCTCTCTTCCCTTGTTCATATTTTCATCATCTGGCTAATATCCTACGAATATTGCAGAGCAGGAGGACCAAGGTTCAAACCAACGAAGTGCTGCTGAATAAGCTTCGTGCTTCTTATGTGGGTGTATTGTAAAAGTGGTAACTAGTTCTGCTATTTGGTTAAGAGTAGACATGTAGGTGGCAGGTGCTGCTAACTGGTTGCCTATTCTCTGGTAAGCAGTTGTAAATTAGTTATGATTACTTATAAGTCTAGGGTTTTTAAACTTCACTTTTTAGCCCATGTATTACTCAGGTTGAAAATACCAAATACATATGATTTCTAAGTTTAAACTTACATAATTCAAAGGCACAAATATCCGTTGGAGATGTATGAGGAGATTTAATAAACATATGGTACTTCCAGCTTCTTTGTCCATCTTTCTGATAAAAACAGTTGTTGATGTAGGGTTCGAAACTTATTAAGTCTTCTTCATCTGCAAACCCTTAATCATTATCTTTTCTCTCTAAATGCACCAGAAGATATGCCAGCGTCACTGCAAAGACCATTTGGGTTGGAGCTCTTTTGTAACAATATCTTCATTCTGCAGAAGAGGGCATTCTTTCTGAGTGGCTTTTGATGTAGTCTCAGGCTCAGTTACTATCCTAAACGCTCTACTATATGAGTTTTGTACATTTACATGCAGAGAGTTAAAAACTACCTTCTCTAAAATGTGTCTTTTGTCTCTGAATTGTTTAGTAATCTTGCTAGGTGAATATTTCTCTTTGGAAAGTTAGAGGTCACACACGACTACAGGTATTTTACAAGTCCGATCAGCAGGGTTTGCATTTATATGTAGATACAGATGTATACCATCCCTACATTTATAGGGAAGCTGTAGCTAATTTACATGTGGTGCCAGGATATTCTGTATATGTGTAGACCTTCTGTATAAGCAGTTGTCTTCATTAGGTTGCAGTGAATCTTCTATTTGCGACGAAATGAAAACAAGATAAATCATGCAAGCAAAGTACTTATTTAAAATGTCTAATCAAATTCAATATTTTTCTACTGGAATGATAATTTTCTACACAGAGTTCAGTTTTATGTTTAAGTTGTGTGTTGATAAAGTGCTTTGTAATTAGGTCTAGTTAGAACATTTGTTTTTTATAAAATCTGCTTGTCTTTAACAGAGAATAAATTTAATCACTAATTTGTATAATGGTTTATTCACGTTTTGTCTAGTAAATGATATAATAAATGAGTATTATCTTTTAAAAGATAAAAATGATGTTTCGTTACTATGGAAACACAACGAATGTTTATATTACGTTGTGGTTCTTGTCAAAGGTAGACTATATTCCGATAAACAGATCCGAATCCCACACACTGTTGTATTTCAGACTTGTATAATTTACAGTATTAAAGCCGGCATCACAAATATAAATACATATATTTCTGTAATGGCTTACCTTGGTAAATAATACAAATTGTGGAACGTGTTCTCTCGGGATGTAGTTTATGAGATATTTGTGTCTACCCTACAAAACATATGTTGTTTTCCTAAAAAGTAAAATTGAATAAAACCATGATGATCAATTACATAGGCGCCTGACCCATAGGGCAAAGGGTGTGGATGCCCCATCACCTTTTTCTTACTCACTGTTATACATACTATACAACTTTTGAATGTCCTCTCAATTTATAGGAAACCAACTAGCCTTTTAAGCTATATTCACTTTTTTCGTGCCACCACAAAAGAATTAGAAATAAATTATGACTTCCATATTTCTAAGAGATTTTAGAATATATCTTAGATGAATGCCAAAGCATCTCAGGACACAGAGTTAGTACAAACGGCTTTGTTACAAATCTTTGGGTCAATGCGGTTTCTAGCCAAACAGGGAATGCCAACACGAGAAAGTTCTGATACCAACAGCAACCTCCATCAGCTGTTTCACTTACATGCAGAGGGCTCAGCTGACCTTGAGTAAAAATGGCTAGGGCATGATATTGAAGATGAAATATTAGAAAAAATGGCAAACACTGTTCTCGAGAATGTGGCAAAGAGGGGCAAGGAAGATGGATACTTTGCACTGATTGTTGATGAAACATCTGATGTATCAAACATTGAATAATCCAATGTCTATTACGCCATGTCAGCAGTAGTTTTGACATTCAAGAAGACTTTGTTGGTTTGTACAGCACAGACAGAACTGATGCTGCTACGTTGACCAAAATAATTAAAGATGTGCTTTCGAGGACCGATTTGACATTGGAAGATTGCCATGGACAATGTTATGATGGAGCAAGCGCAATGTATGGGATTTACTCAGAAGTGCAGGCCAGGATTCTTAAAAACAGCCCAATGCTTTTTATGTTCATTGTTCAGCACAAGTACTTAATTTAGTTTTAAAGGAAGCTACAAGATCAGTCCCCCTTGTCAGATATACTTTAGATTTGGTAAATGATATTGTAAAATTTTGGCATGACACCCTCAAACGTCTGGCAAGTTTTACAAACTGACAAGGGGAAAATCAGTCACGATCTCTGAGGCCATTGTGTCCAACCAGATGGACAATGCATAACTCTTCCATCAGAAGTATTTTGCAAAATTACAAATCATTGTTGGAGGAACTTGAAGAAATGTCAGAACATGAATCTGGAGGAGTTTGAAACAGTATTTGGAATCAAAATGAATGAAACTGTCTTTTGCAAATCAGAGGAAGTCAGTACAGCTTTACAAAACTCAAAAATAACTGCACTGACTGTTTAACAAAAACAATAGACAGCTTGAGAACGGAAGACTCATTCCAAGTTTTGTGGAATGAAACAAGCGAAATGACAGAGAACTTGAATTTGGAAGAACATGCCCCGAAGAAAAATGTCACCAAAGAAGTTAGATGAAAGTTTGGGCAACTCTTTTTTTTCCTGCAAATGTATGAGAAATGTTTAGAATACAACACTGGCTACCACTAATTGACATCTTAGTAAGTGCAATAGACAGAAGATTTGCCTATTTGGGGACATCAGCAGCAACATATTGATTTTATTGAGGAGCTTAATGTAATTGAGACACACTATTCAAACTATGTCGACATCTAACGTATCAAAGTCCACTTAACTATGATTCCAGACTTATTTTCCAAACCAGACATCAACATCACCAGTGGTAGCGATGATATCAAGGCAAAAATTACAAAGCCCAGCTTGGCCAGGTAGTTAGGGTGCTTGACTCGCAATCTGAGGGTCGCGGGTTCGAATCCCCGTTCCACCAAACATGCTCGCCCTTTCAACGGTGGGAACGCTATATTGTGACGGTCAATCCCACTATTCGTTGGTAAAAGAGTAGCCCAAGAGTTGGCGATGGGCGATGATGACTAGCTGCCTTCCCTCTAGCCTTTCACTTCTAAATTAGGGACGGCTAGCGCAGATAGCGCTCGTGTAGCTTTGCGCGAAATTCAAAACAAACAAACAAACAATTACAGAATTAAACAAAATGGGATAGGTTACCAGAGTATTTAACCAAGTGCATACAGTTCTAAAGATTTTACTCGTTTTACCTTTCTCATCTGCCTCAGCTGAAAGAAGTTTCACGGGCTTGAGAATACTAAAACATATCTACGGAGCAGAATGTCACAGTCAAGGCTGAACCACATGCTACTTTTTCACACCCACCAAGAAATGACTGACTCGATTGACCTTGAGACCACAGGACGTGAGTTTTCATGCCGCACAGCAGCAAGAAAAACACTTTTGGGACTTTTAAGACTAGCTAGATTGATGAAATCATCTTATTTTCATTTTAACATGAAAACCTATGCTCGAATTTCAACACAAGTAAAAAAAAATGACAGATTTGAAACACTAAACAAAAGTAAGATTGTGACATCCAAAGTATTCTGTACTCTTCATTCCTGGTATTTAAAAACAATACTCCACTGTACCTCATATTAAATATATAAGTTTTGCTATGCTAAGTCGTTTTCATCTCTTCGTCCACCCACTTTAAAACTAAGTATTAACGACAAAAATAAGAATATCACCTTGTAATTGTGCATGTAATGTTGAGGAGACAGCACTGTGGAAAAGTCTATCTGTTTCTGCTAACTACAATTGCCTTTCTGTAGTGATTCTTTTACTACTTTGAAGAAAGTTTTTTCACTTATTTCCAGCTATTCATGACTTCTAGTGAGCCACGTCACAAATATCCACATGTAAAACATTAAAAGCAAAGAGTTTCTTTGTTATTACCAGTACGATAAGCTCCAAGATAGTATTATTAATACAAACAACAAAGTGAAACAGCATTTTTAGTTCACTTTTCGCCCCAAAATATCGTGTAACAGTAAATATAGATATATATATGCCCACTAGCAACACACTATAATATATCCATAACTCTGGCTCTGACTGGTAACAGTATATAGAAACGGGTTATAAAGCCTTCAGAACCAAATGCACAACAGGTAAAAATGATAAATTATTCTGTCTTGTAAATAACTCCTGAAGACGACGTAGAGGACGTCGAAACAATGTACATATAGAGTGTGGTTTTTGAAGTGGAAGCCGTTGACGGCTTTAATAAAGTTTTTAAAATTGTTTAAATATAAAACGTTGATTTAAATTATTCATTAAAGTCTATACAATACACAAGTGTCGATAATTCATATTCATATTGAAGAACCCGTCATTACTTTGTTAGTAACTATTCAAATAACAGTAAAAACGTAAGAGGGTTCTGTGACGTAACTTGAAATACATTGCTGAGAATGATTTATTTTGAAAATGGGAATAAACGTAAACACTCTTGCTTTGCTTAGTCTTTGTGAAGTTTTCAATAATTCATATACACATTTGTCCGCTTTAGCTACATGCTATAAAAATATTCTTGAAGGGCAAAATAACCCTTAACAATAACATAAACTAGTTGGACGGATGTTATGTAAATTCATGATTAATGAAAGGTTATCTTTGGACATGAAAAGTTGCTTCCCTTATATGTAATTGTAAAAAACGCTCATAAACAATTGCTCATAAAATTTGAACCGCAAATTTGGATGTATCTCCCCATAGATTCAACAAATCTTCATACAAAATTTGGTGAAGATATATTTAGAGGGAGAAAAATAGTGGTAAAAAAAGCAAAAACGTTCACAAAAACCGCAAAACGGAAAATGCAAAACTGAAAGTTTGTACGTATCTCCCCATGAACCCAATGAACCTCTATACCAAATTTGGTGAAGCTCCATTTACATGAGGTGAGGTTGTGGTAAAAATCACATAAACGCCCATAAAAACCGGAAAATGCAAAACTGAAAATTTGTATGTACCCCCTCACGGACCTTATAAACCTCCATACCAATTTCGGTACGTACGAAACTGTACCCTGCGTAGTAGTTACATGGACATACAACAGACATTACTATTATACTTATAAAGATATCCATGCACATAAATTATGTTATGATACCATTTCACTATTAAACTCTCTCTAGTTTATTGTCGTGTTGCAGGTAATACGTTTCACTGTGTATGCTGTGTATGTATAAGTCCATGACTTATAACCATGATAGATGTTTTAATTCAGGAAAGTTTGTTTTCACAGGAAAACTTCGTAGTGTAGATGTAATAATAAGATTTTCGAGATATAATTTACGTTCTACCTCAATATAAATTACCCTTCAGCTCATGGACGGAGAAATGACGGGTCCAAAAATGGGTATTTATGAAGCCTAAATCAGAATTCAATACGCTTACACACACACACATACATTCACACATAAGCTAAATTTTAGAAATCTATAAGCAATAACAACGATATTAAGTTAAATAACGTAAAATATACGTTCTGATAACTTAGTACTACAGAATGAACATTTGTCCAGGTAAGTGAAGTACAAACACTGCAGTAATTGTCATATTAAATTTTAATAATAGGAATCTCTGTGAATCAATACACAAGGCTAACGTATTAATACTATTGTTAAATTCAAAGAAATAAAAAATATTTTAGAACCGTCACGCTAACATAATCAGATTATCTCAGGCAGCAAAGTTTATTTCAATGAGGTTAAGTCTATATAATGCTTTTGACATCGTTAGGCCTTCCTAATCATTTCTTTAACTTTTAATCAAATAAGAACATTTTTGTTACTATCACCAGTTGTATGTAAGCAGTTCTTAGTCTGAAATCAGGACGCAAAGTTTGGTTCAGTATACTGAACACTGTACACAGTACACTGTTGTTTCTACTAAAATTTTGAAAGCTGTAACACGGCCAGCCTACTGAACTCTGGTATTTAGCAAATGTCCTCGCCAGGAACGTCGTAAAAAGTGTAGTTGAAATGCTCTTCTTCCTGGAAACCTATACTGGACTAGAGAAGATTGATGTGATTACGATCATTATCAATCTTAGTACCACGAAATATCGTGCTTATCATCCATTCAAATTTCATGCTTTATCAGCGTAGCAAATGGGCATCATTAAGTTCCGTACAGTTATACCAAAACAGACAGTTTAATAGGTATCAACATGTGTTTCAGTACCATTAAGCTTGAAGAAATATCTTATATACGAATATTTTATTGATTTTGCAATTTTTAAATTAATGGCCCGACAGTATGTTGGGCCAATCATGGCCTAGGGTCTAAAGTTCCAGGCTGTGGATCCGAGGGTCTATGGCTCGCATTCCGTTACCGGAAAATATAATCGCGATCCGAACTTTGATGCTGAAGTTGCATTGTAAGAATAACAGTCAAATCTCACTTCTTGATTAGAGTATCGCAACAGTAAGCGGTGGTTTCTGTTCCTTTTAGCCTATTAGTTCAAAATTAGTAGCGATTAGCGCAGATACCCTTTATGTAGCTTTGCAAGGATATCCGGAATATAATAAAACAAACTAAGTTTTCTGAAGTTTATTTTCATTTTATTGAGAAAACGAGGTAAGATTTCACATTAATTTTTGGAAAATGACATAACAAGTTTTCTTGCTGTTACAAGTACAAGAATAGGATGATAAACTCTTAAAAATAGAAAAATACAATTAAGTATTGTTAGTTTGTTATTAATTTCGCGCAAAGCTACACCAGGGCTATCTACGCTAGTCATCACCACCCACCGCCAACTCTTGGGCTACTCTTTTACCAACGAATAGTGGGATTGACCGTCACATTATAACACCTACACAGCTGAAAAGACGAGCATGTTTGGTAGGAAGTGGATTCAAACCTGAGATCCACAGATTGCGAGTCGAGGGCCCTAACCACCTTGTCATGCCTGGCCTAAAACTAAGTATAATCCACATTTAGAAGAAATGCACTCCATAATAATAAAAAGTTGATAAAAAATTTAATCTACACAGAGATTATGGAGACAAACGAAGAATGCAGTAAGTCACTAGAGAGCGCTACACGTATGTCGACCTCAGGCAATAGGGAAGGGTAGAAACGAAGATGTCATCAGAGAGGATGCATTGGTAAGTCGCCATGACATGCGGACATCATATCATAGTTCCACAAATTGAAACCAGAAGGCATGGCTATCTTAGGGAAGGGTACTGTCATACTTCGATACCAAAAGGCCTGTTTCTATAGGTGGATTGAACTTATTAACATATATTTAACAAAAATTTTTTTATAAACATATATTTAACCATACTTTTACATTTTCTAACCTTTTATATTACTACTTGTTCATTCCAACTCAGTACGTAAGGATTTATATAGTTTATAAATGACAGAGTCTAATTCTGGTATTTCAAGAATCAGTTTAGATAGTATCAGTCAGCTTAGAATAATTTTTGAAAATGAACAAATTAGTTCAATTCTACTTTTTGATAAGTACATAAATGTGTAAAATGTATGAGATTTCATTAGACACTAATATCTAACTATTATTTTAAATATCTCATATTGTAATGTTTCGAAAATGCTTTTAAACAGTGTTGCTATATATCAGATGAAAGTTTTCAAATACTGTATGTTGATGTAATTGACAGCCACATGACAATGGGCAGTTTTGATTTATCTAGCAGCAGCAATAGGTTTATTTTATGACACTTTTTAACGAAGGCAACGGATTTATTACATTGACATGCAATAACATAGCAATTACACACAGAACATACTAATTGTCTAAAATTTCTTGGAGAACACCAATCACCATGTTGACATCCCCCTTCGTCAAAAAATATTTTGTCATGTATTATTTTACAAAATTTACAATAGTCTTTGTTTACACTAAAAATACATGTGTCACATATCCTGGTAGATTTAAGTTTCTTTTTATTTTCTAGATGGTCATTCATTCTTTGTACTGTTACTGCATTGGTTGTCATTTGATCAGAGAGGTCTCTGTTTTATTAAGTCATTTTCTTCAGATGAATCAGTAGCTACTAATATCCCCTCTTTATTTTATCAAACAGTAACAGATCTTCTGGAATTGAACGATGACATCACCCCCTCCCTAAGATAGCCATGCCTTCTGGTTTAACTTTGTTTTCATGTCTGTCTGTCATGGCGGTCTAGCAATGTGTCCCCAGCAATACACCTTCACTAATGACATTATCGTCTCTACCACCTCCCTATTGCTTGAGGTCGGGACACGTGTTTCGCCCTCTGGCGGCGTGTTGCGTAATACCCGCCATTACTACTCAAGTATATTTATAAAATTATGAGAGAATTCTAGAAAATCAAGTTACTTATTTATTGCTTTTTGGGACATGTTTGTTTGTTGTTAAGCACAAAGCTACATAATGGGCTATATGTGCTCTGGCCACTGTGAATATTGAAACCTGGTTTGGGGTGTTATGAGCCTTCGTTCTTACCATTGAGTCATATGTATGCTGCTACACATTGTAATGAATAAAGAAAATTCCACGGCCACAGTTTTACTGAATGACAAAAATAGTGAAAGGGAACTGCAATGGCATTGAACATTTGTATTTGTTTAGCTTAATCTATTTTCCCAAGTTAAATTTGTTAGACAGGTTTAAGTATTTGTGTTTCATATAGCTGAACACGCCTTTTAACTATTTCCTGACAGTCAGACATCTGTATATGCTTTCATAGCTTGATCATTGTGAGGATCTGTGATTGAGAGTAACTGAGCATGTTCTTTCAAAGATTCTTCATTGTGAGGAACTGTGTTTAAGTAAAACTGAGCATGTTCATTTATGGCCTAACCATTGTGAGGACCTACGTTTAAATATAATTGAATATGTTCTTCCATAATTTGAGCATTGTGAGGATCTGTGTTTGGATACAACCAAGTATGTTCTTTCATAATTGGACCATTGTAGGGAATTCTGCATCTGAGTATGTCCTTTTGATGCTAATTATGACTGTGTATTAGCATTTGCTACAACTGAATATGTCATTTCACATCTTGATCTTTACGAAGAGAGCTGTGTTTGTTGTAAATGAATATGTTCTTTTACAGCTTCACCCACTCTAAAGCAGGTCACACTGTCTGTGTTTGGTACACTTGGGCATGTCAATTCACAACTTAACAACTTCCAAGGCAGTAATATCATACAGTTGAATATATTCTGCTGCAGTTATAACACCGTAGAACTGGTTAGGATATCAGTGCTTAGTGGGTTTAGATTTATACCTCTGTATTTTAACCATGGTCAGCGAGTTCACAATATTTATATTCAGTGTAGTGTTTCAATTTAGATCTGAGTATGTCTTTTTCACTGTTTCCCTACATTACGACGGGTCAAATATCTGTTGGTTTCAGAGGAATATACAAAACTATAGCTGATTATTTCTTTCAACAACTTAAACTTTTATGGGTATGTCAAAGACTGTTCGTTGCAACTGAGTATCTTTTTGTACACATTTTGACCATTGTATCTCAGTTTAAACAGCATATATCTATTTTCAACTGAACTATTAACTATTACTGACAGAATACAGCTCTTGTGTTCGATACAGCTACACATATATTCTCTACCAGCGTGATGACTGTTGAAAAAGTATGGATATCTGGGTTTGACGAAATTTAGTACTTTTTAAGCCATTGACTATTTATTGTTATATTGCAAAGCTAACATAGGTTGTAACAATATATTAATAAGTCTGATAATTCTTGTAACTTTTGCGAACATGCACTCGAAATTTATCATAATGCAAAAGATTTCGTATTGTGCAGTGAAAATTTGAATGATATCAACAGAACGAGGAGGAAAGGCACAAACTCTCCTGGGCAGTAGAAACACGAGTACTGTAAACAGGATGGGTAGAAAAAAGACATTAATCCTTTGGGGCAGTAGAAACTTAAAGATATTAACAGTAAGAAGATGAAAGGCGTTTAAGCTCTAGGGAATGTGGCGAGATTGATTAAATTGTGTACCACTAAACAACAGTCAGTAGTTTTAAGGATGTTACGTCAATGCTTAAAAGAGATGCTTCCTATATTTGTTAAAAACTGTTTTTGTGTATGAAAATGATTATAAAACTTCATTTCGAATCATTAATATCACCAAACAGCATCTTTGAAATAATCAGGGTGTTTGGGTGGATGTTTTCATGTGATTAAAGTGGTTGTAAAATAGAACTAACCTAGTACTGCGATATATTTTTCTCTCTATGTACCATATCCAAACAGGACATTGTTGACCATGATCTTACACATTGCTCTTCTCCTTGAGGCACAAAGAATTTCCACTATTGATACATTCATCCATTTAGACGGACTCTTGACATAAGTCAATTTCTATTTTTCACAGTCTCTCCTTCCTTAAATCTTTCCAGTTACGATCAGACTTTAAATTTTGTATTCTCATAACGTGTCCGAGAAACTCCACTGTATTTCTGCTATTATTTACCAACTTCCTCCTTCGACCTTTTCTTAACAAAATATCTTTATTTAAAATCAGATATTTTTCCATTATAGCTGTATAACTAGCTTCTTTGTCGCTTTTGGCTTCTTAACTTTCTTCAATCCTATCATGATGGTGCAAAATGCATGGACATAGTTACTTCCACAGTCAGCCTCTGGGTAAGTTTTCAGTTGTTGTACTCATTCCTGAATCTTCTGTTGAAGGTGATGTAATAAAGTTGGTTTCCAATATTATCTCCAGAACTTTTCCATGTATATCTTATTCTTGGTTGGTGCTCAAACCATGTGCTCGTAATGACATGATCATTTGAAACATACCAATCAATCAATGTTTATCTCCAAGTCCATGGGGCTCAACAATATTTTCTCTCGTTCACAAACAATTTTTGCATTTAGATCTCCCATCACTATGATCACTTCCTGAAGTTATTTATCAGGGACCCCTTTCACGCTGCTGGGTTTTTTCCTCGATTTGTGAAATATCACAGATCATGCTTGGAAAAATATTGCAACAGGTTGCCATTTCTTGCAGTGCTCAACTAACATGAGCAGGATTCCTCTCTCGATGTTCCAAATGCACCAGAAATTCGCCAGTATACTGTATGGTACTTAAGAGGGTTAAGAATATGTTCACAAATGGTTGTGAACAATGAGTGGTTGTATGACTCAGGAAATTGTGAGTTTTAGCTTTTATTTCCTTTCTTTTGTATGACTACACTTGTTTGTTTTGTAAGTAGCATACCGATGAGACAAGATTTTCCCAACACTTTTTAAAGTTTTGACTTTAATATCAATTTTTATATAATATCTTTAGGGCTTTTTACAACTCTGCCTTTTTGGTAGTGCTGATATGATCACCTTTTATATTTAAATTTGTTTGTTATAATCAATATATTATGTATAATTTCAAGTTAACAAATTCGGTTATCATAATACGGAATAAATACCAATAGATCCTTGTCAGCAAACCTGTAAAAACGTAATATGTAAACTATTAAATTTATGTTATTTGAGCACAAATGTTATCCAACAAAAAGTCATCTTGCATAAAGGTTACCAATTTCGGGTACAAATAACACAAACGATCCCTCTATGGACAAAATATTTTTTCAATTGTAATTTTTCATTCTCCTCTCCCGTTGAGCTTTTTTGTTCTTCTTTTTATAGAATTGAAACCTCTTCACAATTAAGTGTTGTTAACTGAAGATGTGACCTCATAGCTATCATAATATATATAAATTCTGTTGCCTTGGATGTTTAAAGAGTACACAGTATATAAACTGTTTTACCAAAACTATTGAAAGGATGCTCTACTCAGTTATGAGCTCATTCCTACTGAAGTTATATGTGAATCCCATAGTGTACTGCTTTCTGCTTTTTAGGGCTTATGAAGGTCAGCAGCTGCTACATCCAGCCAATTAGAGAAGAGATGTCGCAAGAAATGGAACTCAAAGATTTTAAAGAGCAATGACCACTGGGTCATATTTTGGAAGTGTAAGTTCCGAAACTTTTCAGTCCACTAATAAAATCGAAATCCACTGTGAGTTATGTAATGGATGTATTAATGTAGAATGTCGATTGTGTTACCAAAGCTACACCATTTCTCGATCTTTGCAAACTTTAAAATACATTTTCAAATAAAACTACTCATTTGGTATTAACTCAATTACCCAGCATAACAAGTTCAGAATTCGAGGAAGCTTCATATCTTTGAACTTGTAGGACTAGACACAGCCAATAAGTCGCCTAACACATTCATTAATACAAGAATCAAGCTCTCGTGATGCTTTGAACTTCAAAATTGGGATGAAGAACAACTGTATCCTACCCATTGTGAAGAGTAGGAATGTAATATTAATGATCAATCTTAGCTGATTTAGAATTGGGCCTCTAGCACGAGTTAAATGCTTTGTTTTGTTATAACATACTAGACAATGTTACATTGCTTGTATTGATTAAACAATATGAGGAAGGATCATATTGTTTGAGCACGATGAAGGTCATGTTATACTGTACGCCATCACCAGAACTAGCTTTTAATAGATAATGTTCAGAATCTGCCTTTGGCAGCCCATAGCTTTGGCATTTATTTAGTTGAATCTTTTTGATATTTTGGATAGCTCGGAAATTTCACTAAACTTGATTTACTTTGCCAGAAAGATCTCGAACTAACAATGTACAGACTGCGATTAACGACCAATCTGGGCTCAGAGTGGGAGTTTCAGTGATGAAACACGACACCACACTTCTATAGATCAACTAAATAAATAAATATATGTATAACTGGAATGTTACATTTTATATGGTTACATTTTCTTTAGTATCAATAATGTAGTTATTGTACAGTATTGGCCAAGCTATTTGCATATTTTGTAACAAGTACTATTATTACTATTATTAAGATAGAATACAAATACAATTAATGTTGTCAAACTGAGAAATTCATGTTATGTTAAACATCTACATACGTAATTTGTATAATGGGTCAGGTTCTATTGACATCATGAACGATTTATTCGTGCAATAAACAATTTTATCAGACACCTGTTGAAAGATGTGTATGTAGAAGTTCACCTATTGTAACAAAACCGTACCAAAACATAGGATTAGATTAATATAAATAGCGTCTGTAACCTTATATTAATTCATATTAAACATTCAGTACTTGGTTGGTCCTCCTCGTACTTTAATAACCTCCATAAGGCGAAGTGGTATGTTTTTGATGGCGTTATTGATATAATCTACCATGATTTCATCCCAACTTGTTACTAGAAGGCACCGCAACTCAACTACAGTAGCTGGTTTATGGTCGGAGTTAGCAATTTTTCGGCTCAGTTCTGCCCAACAGTTCTCAATGGGATTACAATCTGGAGAGTTTTCTGGTCAAGGCAATCTTGTAATGTCTTCCTGCTCGAGATAATCCTATATAATACATGAACTGTGGGAAGTGGCATAGTCATCCTGGAATATACATTTATTGCCAAACCTTGCCCTCGCATATGTCAGAAATATCATCTCCATATGATGCCTGTAGGAGGTGCCATTGACGTTCCCCTGGAAGAGGTGAGAAGCAGTTTTCAATCATGATGAATAGCTGCCCAAACATGTACTGCACCACCTCCTGTGTGCTCTCTGTGGGAAAGACAGTCTTCTGTCATCTGTTCTACAGACAAACGACGAACAAGTGTGCCACTATCAGTTTTAATAAGCCGGAAATAGGATTCATCTGAAAAGATGACATGTTACCAGTGTCCTAACTATAAGTTGGCACGTTGTTTTGCCGAAGTAACATAGTGACGGCGGTGAATTCTGGTTAATATCTGTTTACGTATAGTCCTTCTTAAAAAATAACCTTATTCGGTTAGTCTCCTATTCACTGTTTTTCTGGATATTCTGGAATGAATGTGTTTATGCCATTTCTGTCATGAAGTGTTGCAAAACCCCTTTCGACCTGGACCTGTTAACCTGATCAAAACACGGTCATCTCGGACAGTATTTTTTTCGGATCTACCAGTAGACTTTCCAGGAACAACGTTTTCTGTAGCCCGATGATGTTTCATGAATCTGAATACAATACACTGTGGTACTATACTGTTTTTGTCAGTGTCCGTTTGCTTCATACCTTTTCTAAACAGTCGAACAATTTGACGCTCTTTAACTTCTGGCATGTGACGAGGCATGACTCTACATCAAGTACAAAGAAACTGTCTGAAAAAAGTGTGAATCTGTTTCGAAAAAGATTATACCAAAAGCTTACCATTTTACACAAAACAGGCGTGTATGTGTGTTTTGACGAACAAATGTCCATAACAACTTATACAGACAATACTAATAACTCGTACATCTTTGTCCAATTATATACTACCTTCTCTGTTACTACTCGAGCATTCACTCGATAACTACTCCATGCATATAGACAATAACATCAATACAGAACAGTATGCAAACATTTTGGCCATGACTGTTCCACATATCTCAAATAGTATTAAATATATTTTGAGTCTTGTTTTTTATTATTACTAGTAATCTTCAACCACAAAAGTACTACTTTAGGTCGACATGTTTTAAAAGTCACATTGAAGTTTAACAACGCCCTTCGAGACAGCAGTGGGCTACGGATTTTTCATAATAACTCGTGACATGTACCATAGGACAAAGGCACACAAATATGGTGTACTTTTAATGTATGGAACATATGGTTATGGTTAAAATAAATACAACTGTGTGTGTGGTAAGTATGTCAATAATTCTGCTTTATGACCCAGCTCTTAATGTATGTACGTACGCCTACACTTTTTTGACTTCTGACTTTAAATGTGACTTTTCATTTCTGGGTGTAGGTGCCCAAAGTTGTTTGTAACAGCACGTTTTATTTGTAGGTGAGGATGTGTGTAAGCACACCTCCTTTGTGGGTGAGAGTGTTTAATTATAAAGCGTATCATATTTTGGTGTGTGTGTGTGTATGTGAGTGTGTATTCGTTACGTTTATTGGGTTTACAAACTTCGAATTCTTTTTTATTTTCATATACTAAAAATTTAGTTAATGGAAATGTATATTTTAATCATCTCCCGCACACTAAGGCAACGATATAAGATATCACAACTGAAAAAAAAAAATATTACAATTTATTCATGAATATGTTTCACTGCAAATGGCAAAAGACAGTTAAAAGGATTTTGAAAATGCAAAGCTATTTTGATTATGATTCTTAATCTAACATTAAGTAGTGTCGTAAAAACCCATTCTTTCATACACAATTAAATCCTTTAAATACACATATAAACCAAGCATTTACCAATGGTGAGGGTGATGAATATGCCCTTAGGGATCGTTCAAGCATTCTAAAAGATATGACATAGCCGTTTTAGGGGATATATATATAATCCGGAAGGCTATCTGTATAAACTGAGAACTGACGGAAGACGCGGCTGAATCCCTTTTCAATACCTTAAAGTCTAATGTGTAAGATTCAAGGAGGGAAGAGGGGGAAGTTTGTCACGGAGCAGATATTAGCGCAGTAATCTGTAGCTATCCAAGCCACGAGAAGAACGTGCTGTATATTGTCAGTGGAGCTTTTAAAATAAATCATTTAGCACATTAATCTTTTCTCCTACTGTATATTCCCTTTGGGCGAGCAAAATCGGCTTTTTTTGTTTTTTGAAAAGCTTGATCATTTGGTCCTGATCGTCGATACAAACTTGTATAGGCTTTAGGGTACAGAAAACTTTACAAAAGTGTATTCAATCCTTCATAAAAATTAGTAAACACTGGACAGATTTAATCGGAATTACTGACTCTAGACTGACGTGACATAAAAAACAAAATAATAATAATAACTTGCAAAACGAGGGGTACCGACATCCAAATCTGTTTATCTCGGGTTATTTTTCTGAAATTGCTCTTTATTTGTTATCTATCACTTATTAGTAAAATTTACAATCGTCATCAAAAGAACAACAATAAATTGGAAAATTACACTATCCACGTAAAACAAACACAACAAACCAATCTCGAACTGGCTACAAGTGAGAACAAAATAACTGGACAGTAAAAAACACACATAGGAGGTTGAAAATGAAGAAAACCTATCTGTTTGTTGTTCGGTTATTTGTTTTTAAGCACAAAGCTATACAATGGGCTATTTGTGCTGTGTCTTTGTCATAAAAAGCAGTACAGGTATAAGAATCAGTCGGATGATCATACTGAAATACCATTGGTAGAATTATTAAACCTAAAGAATGTGGGTATACATTGTAAAAACTCGCTCTCATTACTAGAACAAATTCACTCACAAAGCATTTCATACAGTTTACAGCAAAATGAAACGGATGCCTTTTTTCTGATTATATAATAAAACTATTATCTTCTTAGTTCGGTGCGAGGAGTATTTGAATGCAGAGTCAGCATACACTATTGAGCGTTGTTTGTATTAACTCTTGTTCTGTTGCAGGAGCTAGACAAAGAACATTAACGTATTTATCGAAACCTCAATTTTTAATTCACAATAACAAGAGATCTATATATTCAACAGTAGTCAAAAACATCAAATGTCTATTTCATATTCTGAATCATTTTTTACCGGTCACACACACACAAAAAAAACAGCAGTGGAAAATGGTCACTGTCAATTTACGAATCTTACAGTTTCAGCCATCATAAAGACTAGCTCTTAGAAAGCTCAGTTGATATGCGCAAATAGAGTAATAGAAATATATAATACATTAAGTATTTTCACTCAACCTGTTCACACTAGAAAAGCATGGCCAGGTGGTTAAGGCACTCGACTCACAATCTGAGGGTCGCGCGTTCTAATCCCCGTCACACCAAACATGCACGCCCTTTCAGCCGTGGGGGCGTTATAATGTGACGATCACTCCCACTATTCGTTGGTAAAAGAGTAGCCCAAGAGTTGGCGGTGGGTGGTGATGACTAGCTGCCTTCCCTCTAGTCTTACACTGCTAAATTAGGGACGGCTAGCGCAGATAGCCCTCGTGTAGCGCGAAATTCAAAACAAACAGACAGACACACTAGAAAAACGTTTCACCTCCAGACCTCAAACGTTGTCATCATAACGTTTTGATGCCATAATGTTTAGCGTGCCGAAGTGTGTGCTGTGACGTCATATCATTTCTAGACCGCTGCCGAGGCTTAGACAAATAACATAATAAGAGACTTATGGCCATCCTAACTACTAAATTAAACTAAACACTAAAAACTCAAAGCCAGCCCTTATCATTAAAATATTTATCAAGCTTTCCTTTAAATTCCCTTAAATTAACCTTATCTACCACGTGTGAAAGCAATTCATTTTAAAGGCCAACCACCTTCTTAGAAAAATAAATGTGTCTCAGCTGAAGACTCTATTTATTCTATAGTCTTACAGTTCTCACCATTAAATACGAAAAAAGATGATGCAGAAACATTATCAATTCCTTAACAATCTTAAACACCTCAATCAGATCCTCTCTAGCTTTTGTTCAAGAGAAAGCAAGTCTAGAATTTTTAACCTATCCTCGAATGACAACTTTTCCATCCTAGATATTATCCTAGTAGCCCTCCTCTGAAATCTTTCCAACAATTCAATGTTCTTTCTAAGGTAAGGATCCTAAGACTGAAAACATTACAATAAATGTAGTCTAACCAATGACCTGTAAAATGAAATTATAACCTCTTTACTTGTATTTATATTTATGTAGCTACAACGTAAAATCGTATTTGTCTTGCCAATAGCAATAACAGGTTTCTTGGGTGGATTAAGAGACTGGTGAACCAGAACACCAAGAACTTTTTCTTCCATAACAATGTTAAGGTTATTCCCATCAAAAGTATGCTCATAACTGAAATTGTGATACTTCACATGTGTTACTCTGTATTTATTATAATTAAGTAATCTACCATTTATTCACCCAACTCACTAGGTAATCCAAATCCTTTTCTAAAGCAGTAGCTTTCTTCTCACAGCCAGCAACACCTTAAACTTTAATGTGATTAACAAATTTAAATATTCATAAATTGGCGATTCCTTTCTCTCTATTACTGATGTAAATCAAAAAGAAAAAAATGTCCCAACACGGAGCCTTGGGGTACTCCACTCGTAACATTAATTCAATTTGACTGAACTTCATTTATAGCAACCCCTGTTTTTTGTTTTTTTTCATCTAGCCAGTTTTCTATTCAATGAACCAACCTATTCCCTACACCTACAGAGATAATTTTTTTAACAAGTCTTTTATGTGGCACCTTGTCAAATGCTTTCTCAAATTCCAGGTACACCAAATCCACAACAGTACCCTCATCTACATAATCAGTAACCCCCTCAAAGAATGTTAAAATATTAATAAGACAAGATTTTCTCATAGTGAAAATATGCTGACAATCCAACAAGATTTAAAACTTTGTTAAATGACTTTGCAAAGCATATTTTACGATACCTTAAACATTTTTCCCACCACTGAGGTAAGAATAATAAGCCAATAATTACTGGGACAATTGTTATCACCTCTTTTGAAAAGAGAAGTAACATTAGCTAATTTCCATTCTTCTAAAATCTGCCCACTATTCAAAGACTTCAGAAAAAAAAAGTGGCTCGCATATCAAATTTTTAAACTCTTACTTTAAACTTAGCAATTGTTTCTTGACAAACTCAGAATCAATTTGATCATCTTGTTCAATCTGGTTTCCGTCCGGTAACTATTCAGGCTGAGGATTGTTGTTTAATCTTTAGTAGTAAAAACCGGAGGAAAGTAGGATTTAATAACCCAGCGATCCCATAATCATCATATATTAGCCTTCTGTATAATCTCTGAAAGGCCCTACTCCCATCTTAACATTTTGCTTACCCTTAATATATTCGAAGAAATTTTTACATTTTTAGACAAACTTTTTTCGCATACTTTTTGATTTCATAATTTCCCATTTGAACAGCTCTGATCTTTTAAAATAATTCAAATATTCCATTATATTATGTTTATAATGCTTTTCTTTAAATTTCTTTTATACTCTTTGTGAGTCAACCTGATTTTTTACTTGCAGCCATCTTTTTTTTTTGTCTATAAATAACATGTTTATCTTCAATATTTAAGAATTTATTGAAAAATCTTTTCAACATTTGGTCAAATGTTGCCCAATTGACAGCAGATAATTCCTATCTCATATTTTCAAAATTTGCTTTGTTAAAATTTGGAACTAAAATTTCAATTCCTTATCTACAGATGCAGTAAAATATCAAATCTAATTGAGTAACGGTTACTTGCATCCAGATATTCCCCACTCTCTAAGCTATCAACCATTTCTTTATTAGATGTTAACAATAAATCTTAAAATAGCATTTTCCTAGTAGGTTCTCTAATCTATTGTTGATGAAAGCTATCATAAACACTTTCTAAAAATCTGTTTCCTTCATGATATGACTAACGTTTCCTAATCTATATGCCTTTAATTTATATCTCCCATAATTATAACCTCAATAATAGTAAGCCTAAGGGACAAATGGATGTTTTTCTTTCAGTTATTTGAATAATTGTATTTTATTGAAAACATAATTTCTGTTGTCTAAATTAATTTTTCAGTTGGCCACATACAATTTGGAAACCCAACAGCGTAACATATGTCATATTATGCGTTGTAGTCCGAACGTTAGCAATAGCAATCGATTCAACTGATATTAATTTAAAGCACCTCAAAATCACTGGCGCTGCTACTGATTATGTTGCAAAAATACAAAATCACATAGTTTGTAATAAGATATTTGTCCTAACTTTCGACTCTTAAGTTAATATTTTTTGTACACTCAGTAACTTATTAATATAAATAGGAAAAGCAAATAAACCTATAATGGTTTGAGACAGCTTGAATGGGTAATGAAGAAAACTTATATTAAAGTTTTTCTTCATTACCCATTCAAGCCGTCTCCAACCATTATTAGTCTCAAAGTGGGTTTCTCGTCATCGAAAGAGAAACCTATATTTCTTACATAGGTTAAGCATGAGAATATCAATTGTAGCTTTCAGCAGCTATGTGACAAGTTAAGCTTGAGGCAGAAGGCAATATAACGTTATTATTGTAATGTTTGAAGGCTAGTGAGAACTGAGTAGCATTTCACAGTGAGAAAGTATGGTTTATTGAATATAAAAGTAATATAATAGTAACTGAGGATCCGACGTTCATGTATATTTACTAAATATAGGAGTTGGAACATGGAGGACAAGGAACAGGCTACGACCCTCAAATCTAATACAGAGGAGCCAGCACCCTCTTTGACTCCCTTATAACGTTCGATAGATTTACGATTATCCGAAATTGAATTGAATTTTATGGTCCAGAAAAAATGACTCCTATAAACTGATAAAGATTCTAAAATGAGTTGAGTAGTTGGAGATAAAACAGTCGAAGAAATAAGAGTTTAAGGTTAAAAAATTAGTCATGATCAATATAATTCTTATTTTACATTAGTGTTTGCTTGTATTTCTTACCTGAATTCTACCATTTCTTACTTAATCGAAATATGTCCAAATTTACACTTTAATCGTAAAAGGGTTTGGGGGAGCACGTCTCCTAGTTTCCACCTGCCTTTGGCAGTCACGTGAAAAGCTTGATTCTCTTTCAAATTTGGCCATCCCCACACATTTTGCTTCCTACATCTATGCTAAACTAATTCGCAAATAGATTGTTTTCGTTTTGTTTTCTAATTAAGCACAATGCTACACAATGGGCTATCTGTGCTCTGCCCACCACGGTTATGGAAACGCGGATTCTAGCGTTGCGCAAAGAGGTACGAGTGCTTTTAGAAATGAAAGTTCCCGGATCAGTAAGTAACGTATAAACAGAACTGTTTGGTTTAGAATAATAATTCAGCAGAAATATATAACTTTCAAGCCATGCTAGAAATATAATGTGGTGAGAAAATACGTTGTTTTCAGTTTGGTGTCAAGATTTCTGAAGTGCGTTTAGAAAACATTTCACTAAGTTATCAGTGGAGATTGCCAAAATTTAACACCAACGAATTTTTACATTGAATTAGTCTAAAGGATCGGAATATGGATCACAAACCTAATGATTTTAAAATAATTTTAACCCCGCTAACTTCGAAATCACATTGCAATATTCCTTGACCGATTGACCATGATCTTGTAAAGATTCTTAAACAGGGTATAGGAAAGATAAGTTAAAATAGAATAGTTATCATATCTTGTGACACGGTTCTGGATCATGTCCCACTAGCCTGAACAGGAATAGCGCAGCAGGTTAAAATGGATTGGTAGACAAACGTCGAGACAGAGTCTGGCCTCCCTTTCTTCAACTTAATGGGAACTGCACGCTATATTTCAGGATCGACTGACAAACGTTTAAGATTAATTGATACTAAGTGGCCTGTTAAAATTTATTTGCAACGTTACCATATACCATCGTACATTTTAATGTTTCTCCAGCTGTTATAAGAGCTGCATAGCACGTTTAAATGAATTGGTGACATACCTCACTACCCACGATTATGAATCTGCTCTCCATCTTGTTAGGATCTGCTCCACAAACGACGGATTGGTAAAGATACCTCGTGCTACTGCCTGGTATCTTGGCTCTTCAGCTTAAATGAGTTTACAGAGCAAGTGTAAACGGGTTAGTAGATATAAGTTTCGTCACGGTATGTAAGAAATGTTCGCGAGATTAAGACAGATTGGTAAGTTTACCGAACTTTAAACAAATTGATATTAAAGTTACATGGTAAAGAGAGTCGAGAGTAAAAATAAATATTTAATTTTATTCAAGTAACTCAAAACGCGTATATTACCTAGATTTTTTCTGCTTTTAACAATAATTAAGTTATATTTCTAACGTATTATTGTCAGTTAAGGTTTTTGATGCTGATTGGTGAGATAAGATTTGGTGAAAATATTAATTTATAAAATGATCGTCGTTGTGATTGTTATCGGTTTTAGTTTTCTTGTGTTTTGAGCTATGACACAGTTACATATAGTCAGTTTGTTATACAGAATTAGCTTAATTAGTTTTGTCAGCTACTTTTTGTCTATGATCCATAGTTAGTTGTTTTTTTTTTATCAGAACATACCAGTAAATAATAAGCTACGGTGTGGTCTCTTGGCTGTTTATCTTACAGGAACTACAGGGCACGTCTTAACGGATTGTAGACATGCTCTACGGTCACGGTACTAGCTCTTAGCTCTCCAGCTTATACAGGAACTTATCTTAATTCATAGAATGTTTCACGTATGGATTTTGTGAATAAAAGTTGTTAAAAAAAGAGAGGGCAATTCTATCTATTTCACAATAGTTATAGGGCCATCAAAGTCCATCATAATAATATCTTATTATAAAAAAAACATTTAAATATATAGAGATAAAGCTGTAAACTAAAGAATTTCAACTTCTTGGTTACGAAGATAATTTAGTTTGAATAAATGGAATATCAAAACAATTTTTAAAATTTCACAATTGCTTTGCCTTAACCTCATTGTGCTTTTTGATTTCGTTAGCTTAGTTCCTACAATGCTCTATAATTAAACACGATCGTTTATTGCATATTGTTTGAAGTCATTTACACTCAGTTCTCTTCTAGGTTTCGTAAAATAGAAATGTTCCAAAAGATTGAGTAATTTTTGTTACCATTGTAATTCATAACAAGAAAACTAAATTATATTGTTTTCCTCGTTGCACTATATCACAGAAAGACACTCATTTCGAGAATATTCTAGCAAACTTTCAAGTTTTAGAATTTATTTATTAATTATACAAAAATTATTTGATGGAGTGAAAAACAATTATCGTAACATTGAATATCTTACAAGGAGCCAATCGACTAGGATTTGATGAAGGATAACGAAATGTCAAAGTAATTGCAACTAATGGATAGATATTTGATAGATTTATAGCAAATATGTTGGAAAATAAGAAAATGTCGATGAGGTTTTGATATAATCCACTCCTCGGAAAGTAAGTGTCGATACCTATTCTTAAGTTATTTCACAAAGTTGGAGAACGTTATAAATGTTGAGTGACACATAAAGGCTAGTGAATGAGGATGTTGGTGACAGCTCAGAGTCACAGCAAATATTGATCGATATCTCTTAAATTAAGTCAGTCTAGGAAAGGTAACCACGTCTTATGTCGAAATTACGTGGAATATAATGTTTTAATTCCAAAGTCATGAAAATGGGGACCTGGGCACTAATGACTTATATTATCTCCGTCTATGACATATGTTTTCTGGGATCGACTAGTAAAGAAAAAGAAAGATTTGTGTTTTAACCGTGGAAGTTTTGCATTTCACTTTTTGTTTATTTTTTTAATACATTCCACTTATTCTAATGACACTGCAGGAAAGTTATTTTTGTAGTAGTAATTTTTAAAAACAAACATACGATCATTACTTCACGCGAGTGGAAGAGATCCCCCCCCCCCCGTTTACAAGTTTGTTACGCAATAAACAAATAACACAAAATTTAGTTTCTATTATCTGTGCTCACAATTCTTCCTCAATTACCTGAAAGGAAAAACGTACGCTCTTCCTTCACTAATCCTGAAACGTAATGTGTGAACAATGAATTATTGTTTGAGGCCCCTTAAATCGTATACGTAATTTACTTTAACGTTTCATAAACATTAACGTAAAAAAACAAATTTTAGGAGAAAAGTGGGACATTATAGCTTTAAAAAGTACTGACGTTGCGCTATCTAATGTATGTTGTTCTTTCTGTTTCGATAAATTACGACACGAAGAGGTTAACGTGAAACCGATGAAGAGCATAAAAAAAATACAACAGATATGCTGTTCACGTCATACCGAAATGATATAAGCAACAGAATTCTCTGTGAATTCAAAATTTTGAACGTTCACAACTTCAGTTAAGTGAAAGACAAACACTAAAAACATACACGAATTAACTTACGATTTTCTTGAATGTAGATCGTTTATCGTCACTCAGATAATTTAAAATCAAGAACAAAAAAATTGTAATTTCCTGTCGTGTACAATGCAACTAAGAACATATAAAAATGTAACTGCTATTGTATTCACTAACGTTATCTGTGTAGGGCTTCGCTGGGTTTATGTGTCCTAATATGTTTAAATGGATAAGAACGGCCGCATTGGCTCTCACTTCGATAAATACAAGATAATGTACCAGCACTCTTCAAACATTTTATTCATTACGTGAAATGATAATAACAGCAGTGGCTCATCAAGAGGTACTCCTTGAAACAAGCATTTTGTTGTTATCGCACCTAACGTCCTCATACAGACATACTTGTAGACAGCTAATTAATTATCAGAATACAGGTGATGTAATAAAACACTTTAAACAGAACACCCAACTAGCAGGGCGTTTAAAGGGTTCTTAGATAC
This sequence comes from Limulus polyphemus, assembly GCF_000517525.1. Lineage (NCBI taxonomy): Eukaryota > Metazoa > Arthropoda > Merostomata > Xiphosura > Limulidae > Limulus > Limulus polyphemus. Next base: position 282,195 of record NW_013666853.1, on the reverse strand, counting down.
GAGTAATTTGAGTGGACATTAAAGTGTACATATACATACGAGTTGACATACCCGGTCAACGCGCGCGAAAGACATAAGCCTCTTCCGGCTGTTGACATCGATGGGTCAGATCCGAGCATAGGCATCCTAGTGTTACTGCCCGGAGGGTCTTAAGTCAGTAGTATTGCATGGTGAGTATATAGGTGCTGCAAGAGTAGAGTGACGTATGACGCCGTTTCCCTATACTACTACTCGGGGGTTTTTAAGGGTGCATTACAGGTTTAGCGACAATTGGTGCATTGGTTCACTAGTTATTAGAGGACACCTATAGACATTTTGGTGCACTGGTTCACTAGTTATTAGAGGACACCCATAGACATTTTCCAGTATTGGTTTACATCGGTATATACAACTTCTAAAGGAAGTAGATGTAGGGATGGCTAATATTAATCCCTCAAAAATAATACAAACAAGACAGTAGAGATGGGATTTGCATCATTCCTACATAATAGCACAGTCACACAGTGTAGTAGAATGTTAACTAACATGATTGAATAGTTATATACATATACACATATATATAGTACTTACAAAATTAAGTGAAATCAAGTTTTTGTTTGCGCTTGTTTTTGTTCATATACATGTTAATTCTTGCCTTGGTTACTTGTTTTTTTGTTTTAATGCAGCGTTTAAATAGACATAGGAAAGTTTTTTAATAATCAACTTCTAAATACAATGATGTTCCAGGTGTAATTTTTTTATCTATTGTTGGCTGGTAATTCCTGTTTTACCTTGTACTTTAGCGTTATGAAAAAAAAGGAACAACAATTTCTGTAGGAAAGCTAACTTCAAGGGGTAATGCCATCGTTTACACTAGAATTATGATTTTTTAACTTACTACTAGTTATTAGTAATAGTTATAAACGCAGATACTCTGATTTAAACTATGTCACCTCAGTGAAATTGGTTGACACCATTGTTCTGGTTTTTGAGTATGTAATAAAAGAGAAGCAGAAGAGAGAAGAAGAACAATAATTTCTAACTTTCGTTTGATATTTACAGACATTCCCATTATTTGTGACTCAGTCATTACATACATATTATTATAAAAGGAAACACAATACAGTATTGTAAAGTTCTGATGACTTAGGAGATCATTAAAATAACATTTCGATGAACAATCCGAGCCATCCGTACCTAGGCAGTGCTAACGCCTGCCTGATATATATGTACGTACCAATCATTATATATATATATATATAAGATGGCAATATGTCATTTCGCCTGAATGATCTGACATACTTTGTCAAAACTTGACCATTTCGTTCAAGCCTAACAATCCATCTCCGTGTGAAAGTTCATGGATATCTACCAGTTTTGCTGATATAATACACATTCATAGATAGAAACACTAAGAGTACACTTATCAATAACTAAAAAATAGCTCCCGAGAATATTTATGTAATAAACCACTTAATTAAGACAGCTTTACAGTTCATAAAAACGTTTATCATCTTCGTCCACAAGAGACACTTTAAGGAGCGCATCTTGCCTAAGGCACAGTAGCGATTATGGAGTTAATGTAACATAAAGAGCTTTATTTAGTAACTCCACTAAACAAGTTACGTATTGCCTAACAAAACTGACTTTAATTATCCATACGAGTGCCAGAAACGCCATTAGCAAACAAACTGCACTTGAACCAAAACTAAATGTTGATCAATAGCTTCTTAATCAAAGAAATGGAGAACATACATGAGCTTACACTCTTTAGAGAGTCAAAATGGTGTGTAATATACAACATTATTCGATGCTTATACTTACAATATAGTTGTATTTAATAAACATTCAGAACAAGAAACGGGACATTCTAAGCTTGAAACAAGCATTCACTTTTTGTTGAAAATATTTTCATTACCGGCCAATGGCATTTTGAAATTGTTCTAATCTAAACACAAAAAATAATGTGTAAAAAAAAAGTGAATAATCCTCGTAACTGTTTCATTACCAGAGTGATAAGAACTACATGGAATGACCCCAATTGCTCTCCATGTCAAAACCTTATAATAATGAGATAAACTATAGCTTGAGTGTAATGATAAACTCTTAAATATAATAAATATAAAGACCCTGCCATAACGAAACAAATATTGCATGCAAAGATAATAAGCCAGAGGGTTATAACGTAAAGAAAAGAGGACATGGATAAACGTTTCGGAATTCTATCAAATTCCATCTTCAGTATCTAAAGCAGAATAAAATGAATTTACATAAGTCTTTATACATTTTCAAAGTACAGATGCTATATATAACGATAATTAAACAAATAAAACACTAAACGG
>NW_013666853.1:256407-279285 GCF_000517525.1 Limulus polyphemus | reverse complement strand
ATAGAATTCCGAAACGTTTATCCATGCCCACTTTTGTCAATAAACGATGTTGTATATCATAAGTGTCGTAATTTTGTTTATTATGTAAAGCAAAGACTTTTAATAATTAGTGAAACGCGTCTAAATCAGAACATATAGTTAGCTCTGTATATGTCTACAACAACGCAATTAGAAATGGATTTAATATTACAATTAAATGTTAGTAGAAGTAACCTTTCCCTACATATTAGAATATAACGATTAAAACGCTGATAAAAACCATGATAACAACCTATATAGCAATTACCTTTTACACCTATATATATATATGTTCGACAAATGATCTTTCAGTTCGACAGTCTCTTCCAGAATACACCATTAAACAGAGCCAACCTATAGAGTGGAATCCGTGGCCCATATGATGTTTTTAACTTATGTAAGGAACATAATCAATATATTTCAAAAGAATCCAGATTTACCATAAAATCATGTATCAATTTCCTTTTGTTTCTTATGTGTACAGGAGATTTACAAAATCTCTGTTATAAGAAAGGCAAGTAACCTTTACCGTGAATTATTAGTCTTAAATAGCATTATAAAGCAAAACAAAAAAATAATACTAAATCTATTTGATTAGTTTGGGGAAGAAAATAAAATCTTCTGAATGTATTAGATTGACAGCACTTGTTCACATAACGACACCAACGTTTCTTTCCATGGGCACAATAACTATTTCTACAATGTTAAAAAACACACTTTACATGATTCGATGAACAACATGATCAACATATTCAGGGGACAGAGAAAGACATATGAAGTTAGTTTATGTACTTGATTTTTACGTTCTTTTATTCTAAATTTTTACACTTCTACCCAATATAATTTAAATCACAACTACATAAAATTGTACAGATTCCACATTTATCCTTTAGTTCAATTTTATCTTTCAATCCACTAATAATATTAATTAACTTTAACTGAGGTGTAAATGTTATTTAACAATCCGTTTATTTCGTGAAAACGTTACTTATTGTGTGGACCATGATGTAACATATGGGGAACATTCTTATTCTATTTTTCGTTTTGATTGTCTGTAATTTGGTACACTCAAATATTTGTAATGTACTACTATATTTGTAATAAATCATATTTATGATATTAGGTTTACATCCGCTATCAATAACTACATATATTAAATAACTTAATTTTAATGTTATATCTTCCTTATAAGAACGAACATTAACAGCTCTATGTACAAAAGACGAAAGGAAGATATTTATTGTGATAATGAATGACACGATCTGTTCTGACATTCATTAGGGTGAGACGCACCCACACACATTGTATGATTACGTATGAACAAATGTGTTTGTTTAAAGCGTTAGAACAATATCACAAAGTATATTAGGGAAATCAATTGAAAAATTAGCGAAATATCATGGATCATAGACATATTTATTAAAAAAAAAACAGATGTTGTAAGTATAGCTTGTACATATTTTCTTTGGAAGTACTTGACATTAAGTATTTAGTATATTCAACATGAATGGCATCTTATGCGACATCGGACTATGCGGATAGCCCAGAGATGTCACGGTTCAGATATGGCCGTTCCTAATTTAAATCTACTGATCAGAAGAAGAACAAGCAATGCTTCTTCCGCCGCTTGCACACTTAACAGAATAATAGCTGAAAATGCGGAGCGTGTTGAACGGCATATTGCGGGCCGGACCCGTTGACCTTCAAGTCCGCAGCCAGGCACAATAGTTCATTGATGTTTTGTTGAAGTTTTGGATATAAGAGCAAAGTAAATACAATTAGCTTAGTTTCTAGCAGTTAAATGTTTTAGCATCATTACACATTAATTTTACTTACGTTCCCTTGTGGCTTTATACACACCTTCAAGCTTTCCAATCAGCCAACGGTAGGCATAAAACCTATGATTCAACTTGGGCAAAAAATTTAGAAGGTATTATAATTTTTTTTTCTTAAATGTTCATTCAAAAATCATTGCAAAACTGAAACATCTGTACAGAATAAAGGAATATGCTTATTAACAAATGTTAATTCAGTTTTTAAGAGACTAAAACATTCCATCTTGAAAAAAAACGTCTATTATATAAAGATGATGACCAGCGTAGAATGTCATTTATGATTATCAGTGACAGCGAAATATAAACACAAAATCCTTTCTTTATTAAACACTTTGGCAAGTATAAAACCATTTATGATAAATTGTGTGTCATCTGTTTAAAATCTTTCCTTAACTTTTTATCTTTCTAACGATTTTTTAAAATTTAGAATCTTGGATTCAGTGGAGATTAAGAAAATGTGATTGGGCTTTTACATTAATTCTTGAGAAAGTTTAAAAGGACATGACGTTTCTTAAGATATTTAAGATATGAAGCGCATTTTAAGGGAAATTTAAAACAACATTTTAAACATGTTTTTGATATATAAAGCAAAATGGCTCCTTTTGCCTTAATGGAAAGAATAAATTGCATATTACCAAATCCTGCTGTAGTTGATGACATGTTTTTATTTATCTTGTCTTTGCTCGATTAAACCTAAAATAATCTAGCTTTTGAAGATTGTCAATAACACGTCAAGAAATTTAAGGGAAAATACAGATTGAATACGTTATATCAAAACGACTGAGACTCACTACGTGGTTACTTTCTATGCCGCCACGTTCGGTCATGTTTTAGCTGATAATAGCTCTGCATCATAGTTTCCATCCCAAATAGCTTTTTCGTAAGTCTGTCATATTAAAAGCACACCACTCCTCCCTGGTACTTTTCTGAATAGTCCACCTAAACTTCAGTTTCACAGTGCTCGTTTCAACAGAAACCCGTAGGTGCTGCGTCAGGCAACCTTACCGAAATCTCTTCGTATAGCATAGCATGAATGCCCGTTACGTTCTCTAGCTACTTGAGGTATGCGACGACTAAACAATATAGGATGTGGCAAATGTTACTATGCAGTTGGATGGGGTAAAGAGGTTCCCATACAACCTGTAGTACACAGTTCGTATTACATGGTTGGTACGAAAGAAAATTCTACGAACACAATTGAAATCAATTTAGTTGTTTGTTTCAGATAAAAAGTTAAAAATTAAACTGTTCTAAATTACACAACTGTATGATTACTTTTACCCCACTTTGTATATCGTGGTAAAAGTATTGTCTTTTTTTCCAGATGGAGATACTTCTTCATTATGTTGTGTGTTTTTTTCCTGGGGCACATGAACGTCTTTTACCACTGATCTATTGTTCGTGGATTATCATCTATTACAAGAAACCTGCTTTGCTTACAACGACTGCAATTCGACTTTTTGCAGGCCTCTTTTTGGAAGGTCCTAGTATCCCAAGTTGATCCATATTCCTTTGTTATCCAATACCATTAAGTATAAGGGATATCATCATCTTGGAAGTCCTAAATCTCCGATCTGAACACATCTTTATGATCCGAGTATATAAAAATTGTGCGTCTCAAAAGTGATCAATTTTGATGGCATCACCTACCTAGTAAAGCCAAATAATGTCAAAATGTAGTTCTGATACATGGCATTACACAACGACTTAATAATGATTGTAGTTGGCCCTCCAGTGGCACAGTGGCATGTCTGCGGACTTAAAACGATAGAATCCAGGTTTCGATACCCGTGGTGGGTAGAGCACAGATAGCTCATTGTGTAGCTTCGTGCTTAATTACAAAAACAAAACAAACAGAATGTAGTTGTCACCTGACCTACTGATATGCATATTCAACATTGTTTTAATATAACATATAACACATGCAACTAAATGGAAGAATTTCTCTGACCTCTGACAAGTTATTAAGATAGCACATAGACTGTGGCGTTGAGGCTACTAGCTGGTGAAAATATAAACCAAAGCTCCGGGTAACAATCTGTATTTATGCAACTCGTCCAGTTGAAATCGGCGAGCTCTATAACAAATAAATGTTACTAAAACTAATATATGTATATTTATTAGAAGGATGTTATAACCCCATTATTTAGATTGTTTGTTTCTTTGTTGGATATTGAGAAAAGCTACTCGAAGGGCAGGTGCGCTAGCCGTTCCTAACTTAAATTTTGAAGTGATAGACTAGAGGAAAGGCTACTAAACAATATCACCCTCCACTAACTCTTGTTAGACCGAATAATGGGATTTGACCACACACCTGTTATAACACACCCATGACCCCAAATTGTGGAGTGTGATATTTTTTCTGGTGGTAGCAGGAAGCGAACCACGGAACTTCAGCTCCACAATCAGGCATCTAGCCACTGGAAATGCGCTCAGTTCCTATTAATTAGAGCTCCAAAAGTTGAAGCTGGTGAGTCGAGTTTGAACCCGTGCGATACCTCATAAATATTCCCTACAATTTAAGTTGTGGGAGCGGTATACAAAAAAAAAATAAAACACTTAGCATGGATGTTGGGGGTAGGGTGTGGCTGAATTGCTGCCTCCCGTCCGGGCAATAGTCCAAAATTAGGGACGACGCCAAATAGTCTTAGTAGCCTTTCCATAAGTATTAACATACAAATCCTATTAATCAAAATAAACATTATCATTAAACACATAGTGCAAAAATCCTCGAAATGCTATTTTGAATAACAAATAAGGGTTCGGAGGAATTCATCCACTTAGTCACTTCATGTTGTTAGGTATGGAATTCGCCGACGTTCGTAATGATGCTCACGGATTAACAACACAGGCATCGTATGACGTTTAATTAATATTTAATAGTCACAATATACACATAAGACAAACACCGAACCAACATCTTACACGATCTTCTTACTACAACCAACATATTCGCCGACGTTTGTAATGACACTCACGGATTAACAACACAGGCATCGGGTGACGTTTAATTAATATTTAATAGTCACAATTTACACATAAGACAAACACCGAACCAACATCTTACACGATCTTCTTACCACAACCAACATATTCGCCGACGTCGTAATGATGCTCACGGATTAACAACACAGGCATCGGGTGACGTTTGATTAAAACTAAATAGTCACAATTTACACATAAGACAAACACCGAACCAACATCTTACACGATCTTCTTACCACAACCAACACACCTTGAATTTCCCACCTAAATATATACATAGTCGCAGTATGCGTCTCACTTAGCTATTGTTAAGTGTTGATTTGTCAATCACAGTAAAAAAATGTGCAACACTAAGTTGAAATGGCAGTAAGAAAGCAAGTCGATATACATGTAACATTACTAAGTTAGAAGGGTGGTAAGAAAGCCAAAAATACGTAAGAATGTATAAGAGACAAAAAATATTTACTGGTACAAATGTAACAAAAATTCATGTTTGTGTCAAGTCAGCGTTTGGAATGCAACTGTAAGAACCAATAAAACTCATACTCCTCTCGGAATGTCGTAATTGGCTATATATTTGCAAGTATATTATTGAAAATAACTCTATGTAAGCAATCTTAATTTGAAATTAGAAAATCAGAATGCACCCCCCAGTGGTAACAATTGAAGGTTGCTAACACTAAACACCGGGTTTCTATATCTGTAATGAGCACAGCACCGTTAGTCATTGTGTAACTTTGCGCTTAACAACAAACAACCAAAAAGTAAAAAAACAACAACAACAATTAGTATTTCAACAACTTTTGGTAACAACTGCTTATAAGTTAATTTCTTTAATTTCTTGTTTACATTTATTTTTAGATCTGAGACTCGTTTTAAAACATATGATTTTTTTATTTCTTTTTTCACACATATGTTTCATTTCATTGTTTCAAATCGGGTGTTTTATACAATATTTCTTTAAATCTACACGTTTTTGGAAATAATTTTCCAATATGTCGAATATCTATACTGTTGTGATATAATAATATGAACGTGAGTTGGAGAATTTTGTTTCTGCCTCCTGATGATTCACATTTGGTCCACACAATTCTTTTCTTGCGGTTTGACGATCATGTCGCCGACTAGCTTGCATTGTGTATATTATCATCACTGGCCTTACGTTTTCACTTATTGAACTGCGTTATTGCAAATGCCTCAGACAGGCGGACAGGATGAACTTCATGAAAAACTCATAAGGGGGCGTGTCTGTAACTAAGATTGCATCTGGCAGTGTACCATACCTGCTTGCAAGAATTTTATTTTCAACTCTACTTCTCCATTGCGATGAGTAGCCTTTACCGTCACGGTGAGCCACGTTTGATCTTCAATAGCCCTAGCTCATAACTCACAATGTCTTTAAAAAGTAAAACCGAAGCTTTTTCATTACCATTTCATGGCTGATTATTTTCCTACCTATAAAGATGATTAAACTTCACCTTAAGGGAATTCAAACTTGGTTCGAAGCTGTAAGATAGCTTGTATTAATAAGATTGGGAATGTCCAGTGATTGACAAGCGCGTACCGTGAATCCGAAAGTTAATGGCTCACTTTCCGTCGCTGTTAAAACTTGCTATGCTCTTTAGGAGTTGGATGCGCCATAAGACTAACAAACAAATTTCACACTTCTGTCAGACAACAGTCCCCCAAAAGTTGGCGGTGGGTACTGTTGAATAGTTGCCGTTGTTCTAGTCTATGAGTTTAAGATTAGTGGTGGCTATGTAAAGATAGTTCTTGTGTAGCTTTACATAAAAATTCTAAAACAAAGTTATTATCAAATATGGTAAGGTATTTGAGTTTTAGGTGAATGTTAGCCTAATCGGCTTAGTATTGTACTACTATCATGGGAAGTCCTTAAACTCGTATTTTGTAACTAAAGGAAAATTATATTATTTATAATACGCATGTGTAAGGTCAGTAATGCAGTATGCAATAGTAAGAATTTTTTGTCAGTGTAATTTTTTTATTTGATCGATGTTTGTTGTCGATCTCTGTATCTTCAAGATGAACGAGATAAAACCATAAAATATTAAGTTATCTTAGTTCTTTGAATACAGGAGTTTCCTGGATAAACCGAAATGTCTAACTGTCAATTCATGAAAAAACATAGTGTTGCATCTCCTTTTTTTAATTATTCGGTAACACAGTATTTCTGGCATTGAATAATGTTTAAAGTTTGATGGTCAGAGAAAAGGTAGCTCCGGAGATGGTAATTTGTACTGTTTACTAGCTCCCTGCTCCCTGGTCTATCAATTCAAAGTTAGTGACGGCTATGCGCTGATACCTCTTTCTATAGCTTTGTGCCAAAATTACGAAACAATCAAATACATTTTTGATGACTAAGACTAAGTTTGTTCATATAAAAAGAAAGTGGTATCAAAGTTAAGTTCTTGGACTGTCAATAAAATGTCGTCGAAATAAAAAATTGGTATCAAAGTTAAGCATGTTCGAAAAGTGACTAATAATTATAAAACAAGAATATTTATAATACTGTGCGAAAAATCATTAACACAAGAACGTGGTAAAGAGTGATACAACGTAAGTTACTGAGAAATTATACTGTATAAAAAATCATTAATACAAGAAAATAGTGAAGAGTAATACAACGTAACTTACTGATAAATTATACTGTATAAAAATTTATTAGCACAATAAGGTACTTTCTAACAAATTATATTAGATGGAAAATTATGATCACAAGAAAGTACTTTCTAACAAATTACACTGTATGGAAAATTATTAGCACAAGAAGGCACTGAAGAGTGATACAACATAACTTACTGACAAATTATACTGAAGGAAATACAATTCATAAAGTAGGCGATAAAGAGTGACAAAGAGTAACCCACTCTACATAATTAAATACTTTAACCGACCTCGATCAAAACAAATGATTTAAATCAAGTTAAAATTAACATATATGTGCATATATTATAATTTGTTTTAAAATCTAATTAAGCGTGTAAAATAATAAAAATGTTCAAGCTCAAATGTTTTTCTTTTCAGAAGTGGAAGCTATTTTGCAATATTAAAAGTGTCCTTCAACCTGCTATATAAGAAATAGAAGTATAAGGGCTCGTGCAGTGTTTAATCTTCAAACTAACCATTAATAACTGACCTAACGAAACGACGTATTACTTTATTAGGCGAGGCACTATATAGAACTTTAAGCTTTTCTTTATGACGTACGATTTATCTTTTGTGTTTAAAAATCGTCTTAACGAAAAACTCTAGAATGTGATAACAGAGAACATTTACCTCGATATATAACGAAAAGCATTATTAATTATACAACAATGCCTGTTTTTAGCAACATACGTTACCGAAAAATATACCTTTAAAATTTCCCACTGTGCCGATCAGGAAAAAGACGAGGACGAGATTTCTGCTCCCCATGATGATTTCTTCTCAGGACTTTAGAGTCTGAGAACTGGTAGAAAGTTGAATGGTTTTCACTGCTGATCAATATCGTAACTAGTGAGCGATGCGGCCACCGCAGAGCGCGGATAACGCCGATCTGGTTTGCTGGCGACAACTTACTCATATACTAGTTCTGTACCAGAAAACTACCTGGTATTGGTTGATACCAGGCAACTTGAGTTGCTCATGCGCATCGACTTAAGTTTCGAATGATGATTACAATGAAAGTTCATGAATTATTAAATCTTTAGAATAAAAATGCTTACTAATTTTTGGCAATTTTGTAAAACGTACGTACTTCCCCCACAACCCACATGTATTAACTTTTTTTGAAAGAAGTAGAAGGGCTAATATTTCTGTTGTGTCACGGGCGAAATTCAGCCGGTACTCAGTAGTATTCACTACTTGTAACAATTTACCAGAAGCTGTGATTTGTTGAAAGCTGGTTTTGAGTGATATCCATAATGAAAGAGTTAAAAAATCAAGACAGCCAGACTAAGGACCACAGATATAGTAGATATTTTTAAGTACCACGGAGGCATTGAATGAATACCAGCTCTTTGTATGGAGAATTTAACTCAACATCTATAGGATTTCGAGTCCACTTTACTCCACCATAAAATAACCTAAATTAATTTAGGTATGTAAATATATAATTGTTTAGCCAATTTTTTGAACTTACTGAAGTTTAAAATACTCTAACTATTTAATACGTTTGTTTAAAATAGTCTGCTTAGGAGATATTTATGAAAACTTAAGAATAAGAGAGAGAAAATGTATTCGTGTATTAAAGCATTTTTCATCTACTGCCGATTTCACAAATAGAGAAACATTCTTATAAAAGAATAGTGAACTTGAAAACATAAATAATTATTAAAACACTGACGTTTCGTCTGTGTTCTTCTGACATAATCTGGTACACCAATATTAAAACAGATACTTTTTAAATAGAAAAGATTACGTGACATAAATACACATTCACAATACTTTCAAACAAACATAAAGGGATTCCTGGATATCTTTAAGTCTATTTTGAAACACTGAATAAATGTTGATTCTTTCATTTTCCTTTTACTCATATCTGACTCTCTGCTAAGAACAAATATATCTTTACTGTGGAAACTGTGAGAAGTTTTACTAGTGTGTTCTAAAAATGTATGTGACAGTGATCGCATATGTTCCTTTATTCTAATATTCAATTCCCGTTTCTTTTGTCTAATTTTTTATAGTTATTCCATGTAACTTTATAGATATACCCAGAGAAATAAGAGTTTTGTTAAAATTTAACCTCTATCTTGAAATAAAAAATATTATGATTTTTACATCATGCTTTTAAATAGCATTTGCTACTCTTGAGACACATAGTAAACAGCTAAAGACTGGGTTTTCTTAAGAGTTTAAAGAAGGAATATCAGAACAATTCTATCCACAATTCCTAGTAGACATCCATTAAACTTTGTAAAGCAATTTTTTATTCGCTTAATTTCCAAAAGAAATATTTCTGGCTATGAAAATGTTCTTTAGCATTATTTAAAAGTTTTTATAATAGCCTGTCTTTGTGCTTGATCATATGCTGAATATCAAAGTATATGAATGTCAGAGTGTATAGGTTTCCCATAAACTGAAGTTTGGAAACCCTTTTCTGATTTAACGATAGAAACCTTTGAATATGTTAGATGTTTTTTTTTTTTTCACAACCACATGTTAACCAATAGAGAGGAAAATACAAGGAAGTTCCTAAAGCTCTCGTTTCGATTTTAATCATAAATAAACCGGCTAGGATAGGTGCCAGTGGACTATTCTCCACACTAATTCCATCTTTCATATCAAAATGTCTACAGTTAAACTGTTGTACTAAAAATTAAGAGTTAAAATTTTAAAATGACATCAAGATGTGTCACCTTTTTATTCAGTCCAGAGCAATATCTATCAACTATAAAACGGAAAACCTGTGTGAACTGGAAGAAAACATAAAACTAATCGTATAAGCACTAGGACTAAAAAAGTTTAAGCTTTACATCTACTTTTGAAATATAGTGTTAATTGGAGAATCTTTCTGGGAAAGTTTTTATTAATAATGTTATAAAAATGAAAATGTAACAAAGATTTTAAAAGTAGAATTAATATCTCGGGTAACAGATAAGAGTTGAGTGTAATTTTTCCAGATTGGAGAAAAAAAGCTATTAAAACGTTGAGAAATAATTAAGATATCATTATATAAAAGCAAATAAACTAAATCCTTTGATCACAACATGGAAGTTAAATTTATTACAAAACCAGAACAAAAACTGTCTTCAGATATTTCCAAAAAAATATATATACCCTAAATATGAAGTTCTTGGGCTATTCATAGAATTATATGCAATGATTGTGCATAATTTTACATTGGAGAAACGGGAAGAAAGTTAAATATTACAATACAGGAACGTATGTGGTCAATGTCTGCATTTTCGAATCCACAAGTAAAATGTCTCGTGAATTCTTTAGTAAACATGTAATTGTTCTTAATAGAATTTGATTAAATTAAAAGGAAAGTGAAATAATCAATAGTTATTCAAACTTATAAATATAGGAACTCATTTATCCATCTATATACTACTATAACTCTGAGATTGTTTGTGTGTTTGCTTGTCTGTAATTAAATACAGCAAAAACGGCGCACAATACCGCCATATTTGTAATGAAATGAGAAAAGAAACAGAATAAAACAAGTTTCGTTAAAATCGGGCCACGGGTTACCGAGTTAGCCCCGTTTTTCGGGTCACTTTTCGTACATTCCGTTATTATAAAACTTCGTTTTCCACATGATGAATCACTTTAAAATATCTTCTATACAACAATATATGCACAACAGAAATTAAATGAAGAGATGAAAATGTGTTATATCGTAATGTGTAATAAAAAAAAATCAAGTTGAGAACAACAACAAAATGTTATAAACGAAAACCTCTCGCTGAGCATTGTCTATTATATTATTTCCCTGTCAATGTTCCCATCTTCATTAAAAGGTGTAAGATGACAAAAACAAGATCTTGAAGAATTTCTCAATAATGTTCCTTGGTTATGGTAGGTAATTAGAAGAAAAAATAAAGTGTTACTATTTCTTATTTGTAGAAGGTTTTAAGAGAAAAGACCACAACATAATGAACTAATGCATCACAATACCTGAAAACTCTGACTTCACTTTTATGAAAAATGAAATTGTCTTTCCTTTTACTCCAGATCAACAATCAAATATATTTTCTTTAATTATGAATAACACCAATGAATTGAAATATTTAATTAAATTATCTCAAAATAAACCTTCGTTTCGATGCAATATTGTAATTAGCTTGGATTCTTCATAACCTCTGAAAAGTGGGTGACCCAATGGGTCACGGGTTGTCTAATGTTTGTTTAAAAGTGTTGTAAGTTTGTAATAGTAACACGCGATCATTTTCTGTTTAAGAAGTATCTGTGTTAATATAAGTGTACCAGATTATGTAACGAAACACTGAAGTTGTTTTAGTAATTATTAATGTCTTTAATTATTCCAGTTTGTAGCCAAACAAAGCGTTTTTTAAGCTGATAGTCTAGAAACCTCATATATATAAATTTTTAAGAGTGAAAATGGTTTGAAATGGTTGAAATTACTTGAAACAGTACTGCTCTAAGAACATCAAATCAAACGTTTGTGGAACTCTTAGATATTCAATAGCTAAGTTTGTTTCAAAGCACCTGCTTATCTTTTCCTTTTATATATACTAGTATTTTGCCATTACATTAAGTTGTGGCTAGCTTGGTTGAAATAAAAAACTGTTTTACTTTGTTTAATTGTTGGAATGTAAATAAGAAAACAACAACAACACAAGATAAACAGATGAAAAGTGTAGGTAGATTGATCAATAAATAGACAGAGACAGCTTTTTATTTCATTTACTTGTCTTTCCCACTTTCTATTGGATAGCTTGTAAATGTCACGTTCCATCCACCGTAGATTATCATAGGACGGCTTTCTAGAAACGAAGTCGATATACGAAGAAACAAGAAGATTCGAAAAGTTATTCTATAGTAAACACGTACCATACTATTAACCGAGTTCATCGAGTGTGCACCTTAGGTCAGTGGAGATGGTATAGTTTTACTATACACTACAAACATTTAACATATTTAATGTGGTATCTCGATTGAAAAATAAGGTACACGGTAATTAGAAGCCGTCAAAAGATCAACGTCCTGGTCAGCAAGGGTGAATACAGAAATATATGTGTCTGAAAAAAAAACTGAATGAGAAGAAACATAAGTAATCTTTGCTCGACAGATAACATATGTGTATGTATAGCACTTAAGCTTGATTAAAATGTAAATAAAGTAAGTGAAGTCTATGAAGTGCAATTAAAGTATTAAAGAAAATGAACTAAAATGAACTGCAACTTGTAAAAAATATATTTACTTGAAAACGAACACTGGCTAGCTGGCATTTGACTGACACATACTGTCCTAACACATTTTCACTCGTGGGTGTTGTTGGTGATGTTCAGATTATGATTTTTCACTCACAAGTTTTGTAAATGATGTTCAGATTAAGACTAATTATAATCTCTGTTAATCCTAGCAAGCACGAGAAGATCTGATCATCTATCTTTCCACCTACCTGTAACAACATAACATCAGAAATCCGAATGTAAAACAACCTTAAGACAATCTTTATTAATGTGGTAGACTTATAATATAAATATTACATCTTTATAGATATGATTAAAGCTATCAAGATACACAAACTATTAAAATTTGTCCTGTGCTTGAAAAGGAAACCAGGAAACTCTGTCTGTTGCTAATTATCTTAATCATAACCTATGCATACGTTAAAAAAGTGTGTAGTTAGGGTGAACCTACCTAGAAAAGAATTAGCACTATCAATTTGTTTTAGTACTTTCATTCTAGTGATCTTTAAGAAATTGTAATGTTTATGTTTTTCTGAATTTTAGAATAAAACATAATTGTCTTACCAATGACTTCCAGAAAAATATTTAATGTAAAGCTTGTTAGTAGGTTTTTTTAAGCACGATGTTCGTACTCAGCTAGTTTTAAAGGGAACTACCGTATAGTGTTTCTTTGTCTTTCACTTACTGTTTTTTTTTCAGCGAAACAGTTAGAAAAGGAATGTAATTTACAATCTGAACATCTTATTGTAAGTAATATGCCCAACGTAGGAATCAAACCCCTTGAAAACATCTTATGGTAAGTATCAAGGGGTTTGATTCCTACGTTGGGCATATGAACATCTTATGGTAAGTATCAAGGGGTTTGATTCCTACGTTGGGCATATGAACATCTTATGGTAAGTATCAAGGGGTTTGATTCCTACGTTGGGCATATATATAACGCAATGTTTAGCTTTGTGCTTACAAAAATACATACGAAACCAGTAATCATCATCGTAAGAGCAGATAAAATAAAATAACGATCGTCACTGGAATAATTGTGTTGTCTTTTGCTATACTGATAGCCCAATGAGTATCGTGCTTGAACTGTAAATTAACTATTGTCACAAAAACGCGGCGTACACTTCGTTTCAGTCTTCACTATACATGCTAATTTATTAGGTGAACTACCTAGTCGATCGTCTTCAGTGTGTATAAACTCTATTCAATCAGACAACATTAACCCCAAAGATTTATTGGTAGAAGCTGTTGACTAGTGTATTACTTCATCTATGAGCATATAGGCCTTGTGTAGCTTTGTTTACAAATTCTAAAACAAACAAAGTATGTCTTACTGAACTACCTTGAGGCAAGACAGGACACAAATACACAATTTCATCTTCAATGTAAGATATGTAGAACTAATTAAACCTTAATTCTTAAGTTTCTGTGGTACATGCAATGGGATATTAATTGAATATTTATCGTTTCTGATTCAAGTATCTGAAAAAGCTGCTGGGAGAAAGTAAAACTAATATTTGAAATAACTCTGAAATCACTGTTTAGTAGCGGAGTGGATTTCATTTATCTTCAAACGATGTTCCGCATTAAACGCTCCTTTGGAATAGGATATCAAAGGTGAATTACCGTTTATTCAGGTAAGTGTCATCTCAGGAAGAGTTATAAGTTCAGTTGAAATCAACTGTGTAATACTGTTATAAAGATGCAACCATGATCGACGGTCTTATTTTCTGAACTTTCGCAATCACTCGTGGAATAAATTATGGTCCGACACTGATGTGGTAGAGGATTACAAGTTATCTGAGCCAACTGTGCATCATCTCACAGCTTTAGGTTATTTGGCTTGAATTACTTTCCTTCGGCAATATCAAGCTGCATAGGTTGAATTTCTCTTCTTGAAAGCATATCCAGTTTAATAACTTGGTTTATTTATTGTTTTCGTTTACGATTGTGAGGCTCAAATCTAACGGTTTTCATTAAACTGTGAGTGCGATCAAAACCATTTCAATTAATTTATCGACTACTAACTCTGGTTAAAGTTTCTAAAGAATAATACATTCACTACGAGAAGGGGGGGGGAGATCCCTTAATTCGAAACAGGTGCGCCGTTTGAGTTATCAACATACATGGGTTAAACTCCATAGTAATTACCATTATCAATCTTGTTATTAAATAGAGTTAGAAAGGGGAAACATTGCACTGAAACAGAACATGAAGAAGAGTACAGAATGTGTTAAGACACAATATTTTATTTCATTGTGTATTACAACAGTATATTTTATGTTAATTTCTATGTTATTTTTAATTTCAGAAGAGAACTTCACGTGGAACTTCTCAGTCCAAAATTTCGTGGCTGATACGTTTACTTTATTTCATTTACTTAATAATAATTGGGGAGGGGTAAATAATGGGATATTTTACTTGGGGTAAGTAGTGAGATACTAAATATTTCATGTACTTAGTTGTTTTGATTTACTTAAAATTATTAACGTAAAACAGTATTACAAAATTTATTGACTCGCACTGATCACCAAAAGTCTTGTTTAACAATATTTTAAAATTAATAAATAACTTAATATCTTACTTCAAAATGGTTTTATGGTCATCGTCAAATTGAAATATTATATCGCTGTTATATACATTTTAAAATTTGTAATAACACGTTATTTAAGACGTTTCTCTGTGTCATATTAGTGCTTGAATACCTCCATTTGCAAAGCCAAGCTAGTAAACATTATAGACTAGAACTAAACTAATTAGCGAAACCAGTAATCATCATCGTAAGAGCAGATAAAACAGTAAACATTACAGACTAGAGCTAAACTAATTAGCGAAACCAGTAATCATCATCGTAAGAGCAGATAAAACAGTAAACATTACAGACTAGAGCTAAACTAATTAGGGTGATCTTGTTAATAGTAAGGTCAACTGCTGCCTTTTTGAAAATATTCGATTTGATATTTCACAATTTTTTTATTACTGGATATCATAAGTAGTTATATCAGCAGAAGAACACTTAGCCATATTCTTTCAGCTTGCATTTTATTGAGGTATCTTTATAAATGAATAAGATATTTAAAAACCATTGCAAGTATTACCCTCCCTCTCTTACAGGTGTCTGTGCTACCTTTGGCCTCATCAAAAATAATCAGGTTATTCTTCTATTAATCAATCAACGTCACTTCACTATATTCTGCTTTTTGTTTGTTTGCTGAGCCACCAGAGGCGTTGTTATATACTATCAACCAAGAACCATTTTCTTCAATATAAAAGGTTCATATAAGGGGATAGTTTTTAAACTATAGGGCTTTCCTGCTTAACTTGATTCAAAGATTTAGACACCTGGATAGTATATATATATATGTATGTGTGTGTATAAACATATTTTTAGGAGCTAATCAGTCTGTGTTTGGAAGAATGAAACCCAAATTCTGAGATAAATCCTGTTTCCTGTAATATATAACCTTGGGTTTATTGGTTTTGGCTGATGTTTAACAGTCAATGTAAGCACGACTACGGTTTATATCAAAATATGGCATGCTAGAATGTTATCTGGTATTATCGGCTGTTAAACGATAAAGTTTATACAAACTGAAGACGACCAACTAGGTAGTTCGCCTAATAAAATAGCATGCAAATACAAATAAAACAGAAATTAAAATTGGTATATCTTGGACAATTTCATTATATTTTTATCATTCTAACCACAAAAAAATACAGTAGCTGTTAACAGTTATACTCAGACTGATAAACTTCATTATCCCTAAACCTCACCCCTTATGTTCTTTCGTAATCAGTTTTTTGTTTGTGCAGATACCCAATTCAGAAATTTCAAAATTGTTTGTATACAGTCCTAAGTTGGGTGAGGTGACCAGAATGCCTGTTAGTTAGGCAAGAAACCAAAGTACAGAAGAACACGCAAATGACCATTGATTATATGAACCTTCTGCCTGGTACTGTGTGTCTGATTCCATAAAGCTAACGATATTTCAAAATAATTACTGACACTTATTAACTGCAACAACTTATATTTAATATGAACTTAGCAAAAACTACAGAGAATTAACCATCAAATTACATACTTGTTAATATACCGTTCATATTGAATAATCTTGTTTTTGCCTACTAAAACACTAAGTATAAAGAAAAGACCAAGTAATTGGATGAAATAAGTCATATTTTATATAAAATACATAAGAAATCGTTCAGTAATTAGTAGAATAAATTGAATTAATATTTTGTTATATTTTTGGTGTGGCTCTATGTTATTAGAGGTTCTGTAACCAAGAAAGTCATGGACTCACAAATAAGCAAGAATAGACCATTGTATAGCTTTGAGCTTAATAAAAACAAAAAAAAAACTTAAATAATTTAGAACAATGTGTTTAAAAAGATAAAGGATTTGGTAATTTTACCATTAAATAGTGTAAGGATGTGTGGCAGAAAAAATCCCTAAGAAAAAAAGAGTTTATTTTAAGTATTTGTTATCGACACCCTTCTTTAGGAGTGGAAATAAAGCCAGCAAAGTTTCATGTTCGATATGTCTGCAGTTTTGTACTTGAGTAAAACCACGAATATTAGTAGTTAGCTTCAAATATGATAGAGGTAACAGAAACGAATTGTAGACTTATAGTAGTTACCATTAGTTTGAAACTAAAATATGATAAAGGTAACAGAAACAAATTGTAGACTTATAGTAGTTACCATTAGTTTGAAACTAAAATATGATAGAGGTAACAGAAACAAATTGTAGACTTATAGTAGTTACCATTAGTTTAAAACTAAAATATGATAGAGGTAACAGAAACGAATTGTAGACTTACAGTAGTTACCATTAGTTTGAAACTAAAATATGATAGAGGTAACAGAAACAAATTGTAGTGGTTACGATTAATTTGAAATAAGAAAAACGTAGGGGGAAATGAAACGAAAAGTAGTAGTTAGTATTAATTCGAAACTAAAACACCCCAGCGAGAGCTCTGAAAAGCTTAAGAATAATTTTAAGGATGAAACTGACAATAAATTATAAATAATAATATAAGATTAGCAACAACGTTTTTTTTTATAGTTCAAGCAATACAATAATTACATATTTAATTTTAGCGGGTAGCAAAAATACTTGGCAAAATACAGGATGTAATAAAAACATATACAAAACGATAGGACATAACCTGTATTAATATATACATATACACACACACAAAGTCCCCCTGTGGAACAGCGGTAAGTTTTTTAGATTTATAATGCTAAAATCAGGCGTTCGATTCCTCGGTGGGCACAGTAGGGAGCCCGATGTGGCTTTGCTGAAAACCAATTCGCACACACAAAAGACTATTATAAAAATACTCAAAAAATTAACTCTGAAGGGGATCTGAGATAATTCAAAATAATAACAACGAAAAAAGATGTCGAAATGTTTGCAGACTTAAAAAAGAAGTGTCCATAAACTGAAAATTTAAAGAATCATTTCGTTAAGAAATTAAAGGATACAGAAATGGTTTCCAATAAAGCCCAAAAACCATTACAACTTTTGTATGTGATTCTGTTTGCTAACGTAATCAGAAAGGAAAGAGAAATATTTTGTAGGAGTCACACATTTAAGCAGTATTAAGAAAAATATTTGTTATATCGCAACCTATGAGAGGCTATGCTATTTTTTTTATCAATGTTCAACTTTAGTAAAGAAAACATACAATAGAATAGCTTAGAAGGACATGAAACAAACTGTTGACTGTAAACAAACTGTTGACTGTATTATTATTCGTTCTGCAAGTAGTGAAGTACATGAAATTGGTGCGAATTTTAAAATTTCTAACAAAAAATTGAAAAACACAAAGGCTATTTCACAGAGTTTTGACTTACATACTGCGAACGTCTGTTTAATATTAGTAACTAATTGTGTATGTTACACAATTACAAATATTTTAAAACATACGTTAGAAAATGATATATCTTGTAAAAATTCTTGAGCGACTAGACCAGTTTTTGAGCAGTAACGCAGTGTTTGGTTTGTTATGTATATGTAAAAGGGTTACTAAGTGTCGTATGCTGATGATTTAATTTTATCCAGAGATTCTCTGATGAAAATAAAAAAATATTCGTCGATCTGAAGGAATTTTGTGGAATATTTAATATCAATGAATGAGTATAAATTAAAAATTGCGCTATTTAAAGTAAGATTAATTAAATGTAGTGGATAGTAGATCCAAACTATTTTTATATACAAATATCTAGACAACAACGTCATTCTAATAGATAATTACGAAAATTCTCTCTATGCAGGCGAAACTTGTTTGTACATACTTACATAAGATAATTTAACTGAGCATAAATAATATGCCTTAAAGAGGAGAAACTTGGGAACATACAGATTCGCATGTAAATGACAGGATGTTGAATTTTTACCTGCAAAATTGACAAAGCAGGTAATTAATAGACAGTTAATTCAGTCGTACATTGAAAGCATAGAAACTTACCATTTGCTCTCTGGTGGAAATTAAAACTATTACAAAATTCCTAAATCAAGAATGATCAAAGCATACTATTATATGTTGAAAACTTTAACAGAAAAGTGTAATTGGACTACTCAAATCAAAACATTCTCTTTGTACCTGATGTAAGACTTAAGTGATTAAGTATAAAAAATGTCAAAAGATTTGATTCTGTTTGTTACTAATTTAGTTAATGGGCTATTGGTGTTGTGCCCATCGTGTGTATCAAACCCAAATTTTAGCGTTGTAAGCCCTCAAATCTTCCGCTGAGTCACCGAGAGGCAACACCAAAAGCTAATTGATACATATTCTCAAGAATGGTATAGAACGTTAAAAATATTTAAAACTTGCAATTAATCTATTTGTCTCTTCGGAAGTTTCTCGATCAAACACTACAAATCTCATCGTTAGAAAGGCCTTTGTTCGAGAAGTCCTGATTCCATATTGGCTTTTCCATTCACACGATGGTACAATGTCGTTGTCATTACATGGCGACTGGCTTCGATTTCAACTTTAATTTTTTTATTTGCAAATTATTTCATACAAACAACACTACCTGCGTGCAATTTCATAAAAAATGAACATTACATTAAATAACATTGCTATGAGCTTTCTCGACTTAATTAAGTCTAAAATATACTTAAATAGCTTGTATTTTCAATACATATATATATATACCTGTCGTAAAATGTCACAATTGAAAATAACTCAAGATCCACATTTTTGTTTAAACCTAACACAGTTTCTCTGTCGTTATCTATAAGCACATAATTCGGTGAAATTACTCTACAACTATTGTTCTCCTGTATTTAGTGTAGTTGATGTTCAGTCTAGAACAAAGTATCGTTTCTGTTGTAGACACTTGTTTTTTACCTTCTTATTATTGAAGATAATGTATCGTTATCTAGACACGATAATAGGTTTGTTTGTTTTAACGTAAAGCTACATAATAGGCTATTCGAGTTCTATTCACCACGGGAACCAAACCCTGGATTTTAGCGTTGTATGGGAAGGAAGAAGGTATTGGTATAAACGGAGTAGATAGCATGATTCTGTCAAATTTCTCTCAATTATATGGATTTCTACAAAATATTTTTAGTATTAAATATTTATTTCTAAGTATGAGAAATTCAAGCCTATAATCGTTATTCTAATTATATTTTCAAACTTGTCGTTTATATCAACACTAAACATGTAACATGATTTTTCAGTAAATATTTGGGACTGTTTTGTAAAATGATTTGAAAAGAAGTCTCTTGATGGGGATTTTTGCCCCAGTTACGACCTTAATCCCAACTAGTCTGAAGACGACTCGGGTGGCTGGCCCAGTCTGCAATTGAGCAGGAAGAGCATGTTCGATGAAGAGGATTCGAACTCGCAACTCGCAGATTGCGAGTCAAGCGCCCCAGCTATCAGCCCATAAATGAGAATAAAGATTGAAACATATTGCATAAGTGTTCTCATAACAACAGCAGCAATACAAACTATTTTCTCTAAGTTTAAAAATGAGTTAGTCGGTTTTCAGAGTCTGTAATGTGAATGTTTGGAAACATACAGAGAAACATTACCTGTGGTAACAGAAAAATGTCTTGGTTCCCAAACGGAAACAACTGTTGTGATCCCAGTAATTTCCCAAATATATATACAGTCTTTGAGGTAGTTATAGTGTTGAAACTGAGAAATGGTAGTAATAGTGTTAAAACGTTCAAGAAAGATGCAGTTTGTGTGAAGAGTGGACGTTTTAGTTGTAGATTTATCCTCATGCGTTAAATGTGCTTACAGCTCGGGGTTTATTGCCTCTCTAATTACATACTGACAAGTTATAGCAGTTGTCAAATACATAAACACATATAACACTCGGAACGTTAAATTGAACATACGACATTCAAACTTAGCATCCAGATTCTTATTACTCTTAGTTATTAGTTTCAAATCTACAGACACAATATCGTATTATTTAGTAGAATTGGGTAGTAGAAAGGAGACATCAAGGTACGTGCTCTTGGGTACGTTTAGTATTATCCTACACTGTTACAGTATATCACTTTAATTTATGAAGTATCTTTGTGCCGAGTGATTAATTGCATTCTTGATTTTTCTTATGAATTACTAATAAATATTATATTTCAAAGGAAAAAGTGGATTGCTGAAGGCAAACAAAAGGTTTTCTACGATAAGTTATTTATATGATGGACTTTGGAAATCACTAACAATAGGTACAACTAATTAGATTTCGTTTGTTCGAGAGTTAGCTAATCTATGTTTTTATTTCACTATCACAATAATTGGGCATTCACGTTTACAGGAGAGTTTTCTAGATGAGTATTTTCCACACATTTCCAGGACAGCTTACTGGGCATAGTACTTTTCACTCTTGTATATAGGATAGTTTTATGGGCATGGTACTTTTCACTCACGTTTACCGGATAGTTTTCTGGGCATAGTATTTTCATTCCTACATAAACTACTATTTCATGAGTTAAACTATAATCATTCCTTACAGTGAAAATATGTTTAGACTGTTATAGTAGCATACTTCATATAGTAAAAAAAAATTGTTGTTTTAACACTTCTTGGAAGAAGTTACAGACAAAAGTGATCTAGGAATCATGCAATGTTTTGCATAATTAATCAGTGAGGCTTGAATTAGTGCCTATTATATTAAGCTAATTTCTTTAATGGTGGTACTTATATAGGTGTGATGTAATATAACATTTTACAATTAGGAAGACAAGCATTTATCTTTAAATGCATACGAGCTCCACATGCCAAAATTGTTTTTATTGTAAACGGTTAACTTCAATTTACAAAAAAGCACTAGCATAGGTATCCTGGCTAGGCGGGGTATTTACTTCGTGGGCCTCAAGGAGATGGCAGGATGGCGTGTTTTTGCATCATTCGTAGCCAGTTGCAAGGTGTAAATAGAAATGGCTGTAAATTTTGTAAAAAAATGAATAAAATGAGGGTTTTTTAATCCCTCTGGTGCATACTCAAGAAATACAAAGTTTTATGGTGATCAAAGGTCGGGAATTTTCATTACGGACAGACAAACAGACATAATCTCTTTATAGTATAGATGTATCTGAGACACAAAATATACAAATTAATAAAACAGGAATGAGAGTTAGCAATAACAGTTTAGACCAGTTTTAATTGAAAGGAATTTGTAAGGTTTCTTTTCTGCTTTCTTCAAAATGGAACCGCCCATTGTGAAGTAGTTCACGTGCCGGACTATGGATGAGCAGGTCCAACATTCGCTTCCCGTTACCGCCAAAAAGACAATCTCGCTACGCACTTTTGGTCTTTGGTACGTTATCAGGTTGACGGCAAATCTCACTATTCAATCAAACAATAGTGACAAAAATGTTGGCGGTAGGCGCTTGTTGATTAGCTGCTTTCCCTCTAGCTTTTCAGTTCAAAATTGGTTTGTGTAGTTTTCGCGAATATCCTAGAATAGACAAATGAATCTGTGAAAGTGCGAGCAATCGAACGTGCCTTTCCTCACGTAAGTGAAATATTTCCAATAGGCAAAACTATAACTTACATAAAAATCATAAGTATAATAAAAAAAAAATAAGTTTTATAAAGTTGTTGTTTGTAATTAAGCACAAAGCTACACAATGGGCTATCTATGCTATGTCCACCACGGGTATCGAAACCCGGATT
>NW_013666853.1:246627-255441 GCF_000517525.1 Limulus polyphemus | reverse complement strand
AAATCCGCAGACATACCGCTGTGCCACTGGGGGGCTATTTTTTATAAAGACAAGAAGAGATCGATATATATGTAACTGATCTAGCTGTAGTAATATATAAAGTTTTAATGCCATAAAAGTATTGAAAGAAGAAAGTCAAAACTACGAAAACTGAGTTACTTAAAATTTAAACATGGTTACCTCCACTTTGGATCAGACTAACATAAATACAGTAATTTGCCAAAGTAGAGGTAATTTATTTTTAAATTTTAAGTAACTCAGTTTTTGTAGTTTTTTATAGCTAACTAGGTTACATATATATTTATCCCTATTTGTCTTTACAAAAATTAACTTATTTTTTATTATACTTGTATGTTTCTTTTTTTTCATGGCCCCTCAGTGGCACAGTGGCACGTCTGCGGATTTACAACGCTAAAATCCGGGTCTCGACACCCATGGTTGGCAGAACACAGCCCATTCTATTGTTTTGTGCTTAACTTCAAACACACACACACACACACAAAAAAAAATGTACATTAGGGTATATTTTGTGTGCCAGCAATACGAAGCGAGAGGCGCGTGTATACCCGATTAGATTTTATTACTCAACAGGATCTCTACCAACCTACCCTCAAATCTAATTACATGCCCAAAGTAGCGCGTCGTTCGACTTATATATCTTTACTAGTATCCTTTTTGGTACAAGAAAGGAATCATTGGGACCCCAGATGGAAGAGTTCTGTGAAAAAATTAGAGCTATAAGTTTTGTTTTTTCTGTACGCTTGTATGGAAAAATCACTTACTTACCCAGATGAAAATTCATTGAAATAGTAAAATTTTGATTCACTCCATAAACACATATATACTGATTTAGCGGCTTTATAAGTACAATAAGATTTAGATTTTCTCAGCCAATATTGTGAAATAGTCATTGTTAATATTTAGATATTTTAAAGGTGGTTTTAAACGGGCGATATTTATGGCTGCCATTTTGTTTCATCACGATCCCTACTACCGTACTTAATGATATAAAGTTCAGACTTACGGTGTCTGTGTTGTGGAAGGCTGTGATAATATGACAGCGTATTCTAAACGGATAAACTAATAACTAGTTAGTTTTGATGATGATGAACCACAGTTGTCAGTTTTATCATTACAGTTCTTGTACGAGTATTCCGTCGTTAGTTCAGTATACCTAGCTTTGAAGCAAACAAATGACACTTTCACGTCTGTTAAGTAACCTTACTGCCTTATTATAAGTTATAATAATCTGAACGCTATACTGTAGATGTAATTTGTTCTATTGCAACACTACTGATGTTAGTTATCATACCGCCATTCTAATATACTCGGTTATACCAGTGCTACATTGCTGTTCTCCTACTACTACACTACTGATGCTAATTATCCCTTCGATGTACTAGTGATCTCAATAATTCTACCTAATACTAATTTCCTGTGTAGTACGAACACACGTTTTTTACAGACCAGAAACGTATAGAAGGTATTATTAAATGTGAGTTACATATTTAGTGATTTAACTCATTAATAGAATTCAACTAAAAAAGACGTATATATGACAAGAAAATATTCATTTATGCTATGAAATATCAGGTCATTTGTTAATTAACGATTTCTAACAAAGAATTGTTTGAATTTATGAGTTCAGGTGGTTGCTATATTTTTGGGAGATTTTCCATGTGAGTATTTTATTAAATGTGTTAGGAATTTAACGCGTGGTAGTTACCTTTCTTCGAAATCGTTTATAATGAAATACTTACTGACCCGAGACAGGTATGCTAACTCTTGGGTTTAGCGGTGAATATTCAAGTTAGCTTTACACTAATCGCTTTTACTTATAGAGTACGACATGCTGGCTTTTGGT
The DNA here is from genome assembly GCF_000517525.1 of Limulus polyphemus. Taxonomy (NCBI): domain Eukaryota; kingdom Metazoa; phylum Arthropoda; class Merostomata; order Xiphosura; family Limulidae; genus Limulus; species Limulus polyphemus. The sequence continues at coordinate 253,577 of NW_013666853.1, read as the reverse complement.
GGTTCACTGTACTGCTAATCCTATGAGGAGTATAATGAATAGTGAACTAACTTGACGTAAAGACGTTTCTGACCATAGCAAAATTCTAAATTTATATTTATTCTGAAGGTGAATATTAAACTATGATACATGTTTAACTACAATGTCTAATAATGTCTCTTTAGATTCGTCAACTTCCACCAGTGGTAAGGATATAAGCATTAACTTAAAACTGTGATATTATTTTCGATGTTTACGTTCATTATATTGTTCTGGTTCCTTTTGAACATCACTCAATGAAGTGATAATCTCGGTCTCTGTGAGTAATCATAACATACACTGAAACAGGTTCAAGCTTTTCAAAATTAGTTTGTTCTTCAAACAATGTGAATGAAGCCAAACTCTTACTTTAACAAAACCATTTCACTCCCAGCATTTGAAGCATTGATAATACGTACTTAACTGGCATAAATACTATTTAAAAAAGTCAATTTACAGTATTACAGTTTTGATTACTGTTCAGGCTAACATTAATCACACGTATATAGGTGTTATCAGAACTTTTCAATTCTTACTGCAATCCTAATCGTTTTAAGGTTCCTTTCTTTATCTTTAAAACGCATGGCCGAAGAAAGACGAATCAACTTTGGAATATCTGCATTTCACATATAATTACAAGAGAGAAACCTTATGCAATATGGACTTCAACAAAGGGATATAAATGATTTCAAACTGGCTGAAATCATATTCAATGTATTTTATTGGTTTCTTTGGTAGTTTTAAAACATGCGTATTCGAACACGGCAGGAACCGAAAACGGTGTAATTATCTTAGGTTGTATTGAAATAATAATGCTCTTGTAGAAGGTTGACGACGTTATGTGTGATTAGACGTAGATGATGTAACGTGTGTGTGTGTATGAAGCAAATATGTGACACGTTCAATTCTGAGATCAAGAACTAACCAAAATGATTAAATCTAAGTATATTAAGTTATATGATAAACATATTGTTTGACATAGAGAAAAGGGACTTTTAAGAACGGAGTTGAAGTGTGATTTATTTGGTTTTTCTTTTACTTTCATTAAAAACGAACATACGTGAAGAGAAGAACATCGTTCCGAGTAGTTCCTATGTATAATTTAGTGAAATAAATAGTTCATCATTTTCTTTCATAGTATTTATATGATGCAAAGACGAAAAGGAAGTTAATGACAAGACACGTTTATTAGGAAGAAGAAGAAATGTTTACGACGTTCCTTTTGAAGAAGTACGTCATTACTGCGACGTTCCTTTTGAAGAAGTACGTCATTACAGTATTTGTTTCGGGTATTACAACAACAAAAATATATCAGTGCATATACTGTATGTTTCAAATTTTAAACTGATAGATTAAAGAGATAACAGACTTTTCTTGTATAACCGAGGGCGCTGGATGACCTGGTGGTTAGGGCATTCGATACGCAATGTACGAGTCGCGGGTTCAAATTCCATCAGCGAACATGCTGCTCTTTCAGCCGTGGGGAGGATATAATGTGACGGTCAATCCTACTATTCAATTACAGTAGCCCAAGAGTTGGAAGTGGGTGGTATAGACTAGTTCCCTCCCCCTCTAGGACTGCTAGAGCTGGTAGCCTTCTAGTAGCTTCGTGCGAAATTAAGCAACGAGAAAGAAAACGGTTATTTGTTTTCAGAAAGCAGTTTATTGTTACGTAATAATAATTACAGTTACTGTTCCTGGGAAAGTAATTTATTACCATGGAGGACTTTGTTTCGTAATAAGAAAGAGTCTACACGTAAAGAGAAATTTGTTATTTTTTTTCTGAACGTTAGTTTTCTTCTATCTTTATTTTTCTTAGAAAGCAATTATGATCACGTAGGGTTTCGGTCCTATTGAATTTTGTTCGAATATAATGTATTGGCACAAAGGAGTTTAGTCTTTCTTATTTTTTAGAAATATCTTACACTCGCAACAGAATTTACTTCCTTTTGAAATTAACAAATCTTCACTGAAGTTTTTATCATCTTAATTTCAAAGCAGTTTATGGTCATGGAAGAGTCTGTTTATAAAGCAGTGTATGGACCTGGTAGAATGTGTTCGGTTTTCAGAAAACAATGTGTGACCATGTTAATCAGCTAACAGTGGGTGATCAGGATAAAGTTTATTCCTTGTTTAGGAAACAATATGTGGCCATGTTAATCAGATAACAGTGGGTGATCAGGATAAAGTTTGTTCCTTGTTTAGGAAACAATATGTGGCCATGTTAATCAGATAACAGTGGGTGATCAGGATAAAGTTTGTTCCTTGTTTAGGAAACAATATGTAGCCATGTTAATCAGATAACAGTGGGTGATCAGGATAAAATTTGTTCCTTGTTTAGGAAACAATGTGTGGCCATGTTAATCAGATAACAGTGGATGATCAGGATAAAGTTTGTTCCTTGTTTGGGAAACAATATGTGGTCATGTTAATCAGATAACAATGGATGATCAAGATAAAATTTGTTCCTTATTTAGGAAACAATATGTGGCCATGTTCATCAGATAACAATGGATGATCAGGATAAAGTTTGTTCCTTGTTTAGGAAACAATGTGTGGCTATGTTAATCAGAAAACAGTGGGTGATCAGGATAAAGTTTGTTCCTTGTTTGGGAAACAATATGTGGCCATGTTAATCAGATAACAGTGGGTGATTAGGATAAAGTTTGTTCCTTGTATGGGAAACAATGTGTGGCCATGTTAATCAGATAACAATGGGTGATCAGGATAAAGTTTGTTCCTTGTTTAGGAAACAATATATCACCGTGATTGAGTTTGTTCTTTGTTCAGATTGAAATATATGGCTAGGTGGAGTTTATTTCAGGCTTAGAAAGCAGTGTATTGTCATGGTAGAGTTTATTCCTTGTTTATAAAATACTGTACGACACGGGTAGAATTTGTTCTTTATTTGGAAAACAGTATAATGCCATAACGCAAATTGTTTTTTATTTAAACAATAGCACGTAATAGCAAGGTGGAATTTGTTCCTAAATTACAGAACAGTCTGTGCCAATGGTTCGTTGGTCAATTGTCGTGAAGGGGTTTGTTACTTGTTTATAAAGTTATATATGACTATGGCGGAGTTTGTTCCTTCTTTGTAAATCAGCGTATTGCTATGGTAGAGTGTATACCTTATTTAGGAAGTAGACCGTTGGTGGAGTTTATTCATTGTTCAGAAAGCAGTATATGGCCGTGATGGAGTTTGTTTTCTTTTGTTAATACTGCAATATATGATTATGGCGTAATTTGTTTCTTCTTTAGAAATCAGAGCATGGTCACGGTGGTTTATTTTTATTTAGAAAACAGTATATAGCCATGATGGAGTTTGTTTAGAAAGCAGTCTATTGGCGGGATGGAGCTTGTTCTTTGTTAATAATACAACGTATAACTATTGGAAAGTTTGCTTCTTATTTATAAATGAGTATATTTTCCATGTTGCAGATTGTTCCTTAACTTAGAAAATAGCATGTGGCCATGATTATTGTTACTTAACTAAAGAGCAGTGGGTGGTCATGGTAGATTTTGTTTCTAGTTTATAAAGTACTGTATGACCATGTTGGAGTTTGTTCTTTGTTTAGAAAGCAGTTTATAGACCTGGTGGAATGGCCAGAGTGGAGCTTGTTACTTATTTAGAGAGCAGTGTGTGTTGATGGTGGAGTTTGTTTTTGGTTTAGAAAGCAGTAAGTGGTCACGCATTTTGTTCCTATTTAGAAATCAGTGTACTGGCATAATAGAATTTGTTCCGTATTTTGAAACCATGTGTGCTGATGGTGGAATTTGCTTCTTGTTTAGAAATCAGTGTATCACCATGACGGGGTTTGCTCCTTGATTATACATCAGCCTATCACTATGGAGGAGTTTGTTTTTTATGTAGAAAGCAGTGCATGACTAAGTGTAATTTGCTTTTATTTTAGGAAACATTGTACGGCTATGAAGTTTGTTCCTAAATTAAAAGGCAGAGGGTATCTGTTATAGTTTTTTCTGGTTTAGTGTATGGTCATGGATTTATTTATTTACTTAGATACTAATGTATAATCATGGAGAAGTTTGTTCTTCATTTATAAAACTCAATTTGGCTATAGAGTTTGTTAGACAAGAGTGGGTAGCCTGGCGGAGTTTGGTTCTTGTTTAAAAAGCAGTTTATGGGCGTGATTTAGTTTCTTTCTTGTTTATAAATAAATGTATGATTATTGTGAATTTTTCCTTGTTTTTGGAAAGCAGTGTGTGACCTTGGTGGAATTTGCTCTCCATGTAACATTATGTATAAAAGTCGCGTTTGTTCCATTGTTTAGAAAACATTGTGTGCATATGGTGGAGTTGATTCCTTGCTCACAAAGCAGTATATGGCCATAGTGGAGTTTCTTCTTTGTGAAGAAAACTGTATATGGCTATGAAGTTATTTGTTTTTTCCCTTTATTAGAGAACAGTGGCTGTCCGTGGTAGAGTTTTATATCTGGTTTAGAAAGCAGAGTAATACCATACTGAAGTTTATATTTTGTTTAGAAAGCAGTGTATTACCTTGTGGCATACGTGTATTATTTTGAATACAGTGAATGAACAGAGTGGAATTTGTTCCTACAATGGGTGGCCACGAAGCTGTTAGTTAGTAAGAGAGGACTGAGCGTCCATTGAAGAGTTTGTTTCTGGTTTAGAAAACAGTGTGTGGGTATTGTGGAATTGGTCCCTTGTTAAAAAAACAGTGTGTGGGCATGACTGAGTTTGCTGTTGTTAATTAAAGCGATGTATAGATGTAATATAATTTGTTCCTTGATTTATAGAAAATTGTATGAGCTCAGTGGAATTTGTTCAGTATTTAGAAGAAATTGTGTGTTGAAAGTGTAGTTTGTACAGTGTATGGCTATAACGAATTTTGTTCCTAGTTTAGAAAACAATATGTAGTAACGAAGCTTTTACTTAATAAGAGAGAACTTGTTATGAAGTAAGTATTTGAACATGATGGCGCTTGTTCCTTGTTTGTAAAGAAGTGTATGGCAGTGATTTAGGTTTTTCCTTGTTTTTAAGCAATATGCGAATTTAGTGGAGTTTATTTCTTGTTTAGAAAGAAATGTATGACCTTGATCCAGTTTGTTCGTTATTTATAACGAAATGTATGGTTATGGTGGGATTAGTTTCTTATTTATAAACTAATGTATGGCTATGGTGGTATTAGTTTTAGAAAGTAATGTGTGCTGAAGATGAAGTTGTCTTTGTTATTAAAGACGTTTATAACAATGATGAGGTTTGATCCATGTTAGAAAGCACTGTATGGCCGTGATGAAATGTGTTCCTCATTTATAAAGCAATCTATGACTACAATGGAGTTTGTTTCTTTAGAAAACAGAGTATGACCTTTGTGGAATTTGGTTCTTTTTTAGAACTTAGTGTATGGGCTTGGTGGAGCTTATTGCAATTGTGCAGTTTCTTCTTTGTTTAGAAAGCACTATGTGGCTATGAAGTTTGTTTCTTTATTGAAGAGCAGTGAGCATCCATGGTAGTTTTTTTTCATAAATAAGAAATGAGTGTATGCCGTGATAAATTTTGTAGTTTGTTTAGAAAGCTATGTGTCTTTGTGGAATTTTTGCGTTATTTCAAAAGTAGTGTATGGCCATGCTGAAATTTGTTCCATACTTGAAGAGTAGTGTGCTCAAGTTAGTTTATTCCTTTATATGAAACAGTGTAGGGTCTTTATGAAGTTGTTCCTTTTTTATAAAACAAAGTATGACCACGATGGAATTTGTTATTATTTAGAAAGTGTTACATGGAAATGGCCGAATTTGTTGCTTAACTAGATAGGAATGTATGGTCCTTTTGGAATGCATTCCTTATTTAGAAAATAATGTGTATGGTTATGGTGGAGATTAATCCTTGTTTAGGTCAGTCAATGTGACGACCTCGTACTCATTTTGTGATTGTTATAGTTTTCATGCTATAAATTTTAAATTAGTAAGCGAATGTTAACAAAATTGGCAGATTATCATTAAACATTACAATACTGTCATACGCAAAATATCAATTTATTTCTATAAAGTCTTAAGGTTTGTACAGCAATGTTTTTCTCATGCCTTTTGTTTTTCTTTTCACATCTTGCCCATCTATCATGCAAAGTAATTTTCATTTTAAGATGAAAAATACTTTTATGCATCAGAAAATTTTGAAATTTCAATGCAAAATCTTTATAATGTCCAGATAGTTATCAAACATTTCTTAAGAAAAACTTTATATTTTATCTGTTATTTTCAGTAATGAATCTCTGTACAGGTTCGGTAGATTTGTACGATCTCGCAACCACCATAAAAATTAGGAAATAAACATAAATTATGCTTCTTTCATTCTAGAATAAACACAAATTATAACACAAAAACATAAATGTTTAGATCAAATAGCTTAAATTTCATAACATTATACATTTTTATATATGTTTATTATTTTTATTATACTGATCTTTCACCTGTACCCGGCTAACAATACAGAACTTACTATGACACGGCTCACGTGCACTCATGTTACAGTATCAAATAACATAAAACTGACCTTTGGTTAAAAAGTAACTTGAAATGGCTTTGTTTTAGTAGACTAGTAGTTTGTAAAATACAGTCAAATTTCAATTATTATACATTATATATGCATATAGATTATTGTTATTTTGAAATAAGTTCTTAAAGTTATTTTTCCTAAAACATAGAACAGTAAATAAAAAAGTAAAGCAAACAATTATTTCTTCTAGTTACGACTTTTATACTCAGTTGCTGCTTGACGTAGGTTGTTGAGCCTTTAAAATTTTTTCACGTGAAGGATATGAAACAAACTTTGAATAAATGGAGTTGTTTAAACATTTGTTCAACAACAACAAGTAAAAGCTTGGAATGGTCTATTATTTCATTGGGGGTGCGTCTGTGAGCCAGACTTGTTTCGGAGAATTCCACTCCTCATCA
>NW_013666853.1:231326-245857 GCF_000517525.1 Limulus polyphemus | reverse complement strand
TTTAATAACTAAAAAATCACAAATTACTACATCAATACCACAGAATTCAACTATAATTTACCAAACTTAGTAAGTTAGATGTATTTTACCTACCTCAGAGAAATCTTGGTACAAAAGAAAGAAATAAATGGCGCTAGTCACGTTAGAAATGCTGAGAAAACCACTAGGGGGACATTCTGAACTTCTGGTTGGTTATTCATGTCATATATATAGAAGTAAGTGTATATAAGGGAGCGTTTCCAAAAATGAAAAAAGGTAGGCAGGGTGCCGCTGTGTTTGATTTATTACATGAGCAATATCTTTGCAGATAGAAAAGATAAGACCTTCTTATGTTAAATTCTAGCTGATCAACATCTGTAATTTGAATTTCTAATTCGTACGAAACTGTAGACTTAGTATTTTGACTTCACAAACATCTAGTTTGAACCAATGCTGCATTCAGCATACCACGTGACACATACAAATCAATGTTTATCTTTTTTTAAACATTTACTAAGACATTGAGTAATGTATAGTTCTAAAATTTGAATTATAATCTACAATTTGATACCAAACTTATTGGCATAAATTCATGAAATAGTACTTCAATAAAATTCTTAATGCGAGTCAACAAACGAGATGACATGGCCTTTCACCTGTGACCGTTTCGAAAGGGTTAATATAGCGTAAATTGTGCTTCCATAACAATAATGTATTTGGACAACGAGAATATGTTTGTTTTCTCAGGAGTTTTGCGTAAAGCTACACAAAATCTGTTGCTCTAAATTGTGAACTAATAAGCTAGACGGAAGGTAGCTAGTCAGCAATAACTATCGCCAGTTCTTTGATTATTGTTCTCTGACAGAATAGTAGGATTTGACCAACACCCTTATAGCGTACCCACGGTTCTAAAGTGCGGAGCACGTTTTTGTGGTAACCGGACGCAAAATATGAACCCTTGGATTCACAGTCTGATCATGCTAGCCATTAAGCCTCGATCGGCTACAACTTTAAGTAATATTCAGTAATTTTTTGCTTGAGAGTGAAGGCTGTAATGATTACTTTTCGTCAGGCTAAAAGAACAATACAAAGATAAAAGCTTCCTGGTGGATCAGCGATAAGTCTGAGGGTTTATAACGCTAAATATCTGATTTTTATTACCGCGGTAGGAAGAGCACAAGTAGCACATTGTGTAGTTTTGTGCTTAATAACAAACAAATACAGATGAAATTGAATCGTTTAACAAATAGGTTAAACTTCGAATGTTCTCATGTGTCATGCACGTGCGAAAAACAATAGTAGTGACATCAGAAGCCTGAAAAAAAAGTAAAAGTAAGAACATATAAAATGTTTAAAAAATAAAGCGTCTACTTCATGAAGGCTGTCCACAAACTTTTGTTGTTCTTTCGTATTTTTAGGAATGGAGAAATTATTCGGTGAGTTCAATTGTTTAGAGGATAATATCTTAGAACCAGAAGAATGAAACCAGTTTTGTTCACATTCATGGTAGGATTTATGGTGTCATCGTAAGGATGGAGGATTGTTCGTTTGTTTGTAATTAAACACAAAGCTACACAATGGGCTATCTGTGTTCTGCCCAATACGGGTATCGAACCCCGGTTTCTAGCGTTGTAAGTCCGCAGACATACCACTGTGCCACTGGGGAGTAGGATGGATGAGATATCATGTTTGGTTTTAGGGGTAAGGCTTGGCGTGTGTGGGTACTGTCTATTTTATCGTCAGCAGATAATTCAAAAGTCTGGTTACTGGAGCAAAATCACCTAAATCGCATAAACTGAGCTTTTAGAACAACGTTTTTTAATTTTCTTGGAAATATCTGTAGTTTATATCAAAAGCGTCAGTAGAATTTTGATATCAAGTAAAGGTCTTATATTGTTGGACGAAATGAATAAAACCATCGATATAACGTTTAGAGAAATGTGGATATGTTCCCTCAAAACGGTTGAAAATATGTCCTTCAACATATTCTACAAACAGTTTGGCATATGAGAGACCCCCATTAGTAACCATAGCAACTCCTTTCTGTGCTGGTGAAATTCTTCATTACATTTGAAAGCACTGAAGCTTGAAACAAGTTCAACGATCCTCAGTAAAGTATCAGTCAGTTAATAATTTGTCATTTGTTTAAATAATGCTTAAGAGCTAGTAAACCTTCAATATGAAAAATAACTGTATATACATATATATTTCCTGCAAGTTTTTATTGGGTGTACATAGTAAAAGTTTTGTTTATTTTATTCAAAGCGTTTCACCAGGTTTACCTGGCATCATCATGTGATTTACAAAAACTTGTATCTCACATGACGATGCCAGTAAACCTGGTGAAATGTTATGAATTAAATAAACAAAAGTTTTACAGCTTGAACTTGACAATTAATTTTTACGCTGCCGAGAGATGTGTTTGCTTATCGAAAACGTCATTAATTGTATTATTATTTTAATCTTGAAAAATCAGTGTGGGATCTTCTTCCATGTACAATCATTTTTCCCAGACCACTATTGCCCCTTTTTTATCCGCGAGTTTGATTATAATATCGCTTCTCTGTTAAAGAGAAAATAATTTGTTATGTTCCTTGTCTGGTGATTAAGGCACTTGACTCGCAACCTGCGGGTCGCGGGCACAAATACCGTCACCAAACATGTTCACCCTATCACCGTGAGGGCTTTATAATATGACGGTTAATTCCACTAGCTAAATAAGCAAACGTTTTACAGCTTGAACTTAAGATATTTGACAATTAATTTTTACGCTGCCGAGAGATGTGCTTGCTTATCGAAAACGTCATTAATTGTATTATGATTTTAATCTTGAAAAATCAATGTGGGATCTTCTTCGATGTACAATTCTTTTTCCCAGACCACTCCTGCCCCTTTTTTATCCGCGGGTCGCAGGCACGAATCCCGTCACCAAACATGTTCACCCTATCACCGTGAGGGCTTTATAATATGATGGTTAATTCCACTAGTCGTTGGTAAGTGTTGATGGTGGGTGTCTTCTCCCTAGTCTATCACTTCAAAATCAGGGACGGGTAGCTCTCGAGTAGCTTTGAGCAAAAAAATAAATAATAAAATTGCACTCATGTTTCTGATTTGTTGTGTTGTTCCATTTGCATTTGTACGTTAAAGTCCAGAAAGTGGATCTGGGATCGACATAAGCGAACGTAACGTGCATTGTTGGGAATTTTCGTTCAGAAAGAGTATCCACAAACTTTTGTTCTACATTCGTGTTTTCTGGAGAGGATTGGAGTTGATGTTGTTAAGATTTCTGCCGACAGAAATTTTCTTCGGTTGAGATGTCATGATCTCTCTTTTAGAGTTGTTAGTTAGAAAATGTGATGTATTGTTTATCTTTGTTAACTGAATTAGTATAAAAACCTGAGCTTTAATAATGTATTCATCATATTTGAAATGGGATAATGCAAAGTTCCATCTTTTTGTTAGAAGGTTATTTTTACTTAGTTCAAGTTACTACGAGTTTATTCTGCTATTTTTTTTTGTCGTTGGGATCTGAATCAGAGAGGCCTTTTTTAACTTATGGTAGTGTATATATTACTCAGGCTATGGATATGTTGGTGTATAGCTTTTAGACGATTCTCTTCGCAGGATTGATAGAGAAGATTCGGGTTGCGTTTTGTTCCTCTGACAATGAATTTCGTTCTTTACAATACTCGTTATGCGTAGTTTTCATTAGAGAGATTGAGCATTTACGTAATTTGTTATGATAACTACTTTGTATGTTGACATGAATAAAGATCAAACGGACATCAAATGGTATGGCATTATTTTGTAGACACTGATTGAGAAAATGGATATTTAAATAGGTTCAGATCCATCAGAAAAATAAAAAGTGGGGAAAGGCTGAAGGAACCTCATCACTTTTAGGGGTAACTAATTGTTTGGTGATTTAGGTGTTTACATATTAGACGGTGAAAAATTGTTTAGGGAAGATGAATAAAAGTTCCGCTGACGTTGCTTGTGTGTTACTTGAAAGTGACGTTTCGGGTAACTACCCTTCGTCAGACTAAAATAACTATACAGAGCTAAAATCGGATTGTATAACAAACACGTTAAACTTCAAATCATCGCAAATGTTAAAAATAACAGCAATGACACCTGAACATAGATCTGAAAAAGTATATAATCAAAAACGAATAAAAAGAAAAATTATACAAATATATGAGCTGGACTTGTTAACTTGATGAAGCAACTGTAAATACACTAATTTCACGAGGTCATAATAATATGATTTTAAGATGTCACTCGTTGCTTATATCATGTATTTACGACGCCTATAGTAAGAACATGATTTTTGTTAAATAAATAAAGTTTAAACCCACCGTTACTGAATAACAACAAATTTATATGGTTACAAGTTTCGAAACTTTCACTGTTCTCTGCAGTGCAATAAAAGTTGTGACTGAAGAGGACACGTGAAAGTGTTAAACATGTAATCCATGTACATTATTTATTCCGTAAAACTGGATCTAAACTTCTTTTCGTCTCACGTTACACGATTTTGTGTATTTAACTATTATTAGAATTTTTGTTGCTTTAAGTTGCAACTGTATATAAGATTGTATGATACACGTAAGTAAAGATACTTTATACATTCTCTTTATATTATTTCTTTGTATTACAGACGTTATTGAAAAGTATAGCTGTAATATAGACGTAATGTTTATTTTATTGCATCTTTCAAAAGAGAGACTTTAAAGATAAAGTTAATTAAGTTTAAAGTTAAGTTTAGCTGTACTGAACAACTAAGAGCTAAAATATTGCTTTAGCATTAATTCAAAAATAAGCCAACGAACTACCACTCTCAAAATGTTCGAAATCAAATGGATATGTGATATGTTAATTTCATAAATGTAACTTCCTATCGAATTTATTAATTACAGTGTTTATTAACGTTCAAGAATCAGTATTTCTTATGAATCCAGTATGAATCAACAACCCATTACTGATCTTTCGTAAACATAACTCTAGAGATTGTCATATATTTAACTGTTGTTAGTCTCAGCTGTTTATCTTGGCTGTTACTGGTATGTGACAATGAAACTAACTCTGAGAAGACGCTGTCGTTTTTTTATTGGATTGAGTGCGAAGCTACTCGAGGACCGTATGCACTAGACGTTCCTAGTTGTGAGGTGATAGATTAAAGGGGAGGTAACTAGAACACCATCTACTAAATTCGTGGGCTAATTTAATCGAGCTATGGAATTTGAGTGTCACTCCTATAACACACCCACGGCTGCATATTGCGGAGCGCAGTTATTTTGTTTTACGTAACGGAACACGAACTATGAAACTTCGAAATTACAGTCCAACACGCTTATTACTGGATATCCTTTGAGAAGAAAGAACTTTAGAAACATCTTCGCCTACAAGTGATTGGTCAAATATTAAAGACGACACCATATTTCAGAAACTTTGTGTAATCTTTATCTTCAGTTTATATTTCAACTGTAACTCATTCTGTTACAGTTTTCTTCATTCTATCTTACCAAATATTCTATGTTTTAGATATTCTTGCCTAAAACTTAATTTTTTTCGTGCAACTATATGTGTATCTTTTCTTTCTTTTATATCATTGATATTTTAATACTAATATTTCAAACATGAGGTTAAAATACATGCAAACATAACTGTAAGTAAGAATATGTCTCTTAATATCACAGGCGACAAACTTAAAATATTATCTTGACGTTATGATCGAATTAACCGTTTATTTAGTGCTTTTCCCGTGCTTTAAGGGTTAGATCCCCTCAACGCAGATAATCCAATGTGTTGTTTTGCGCTAAAACAGAGTTTTAAGGAAAGTTATCATGTTGCAAATACTTTTCAATTTATTTGATATACTGATATTTTCAACCTGAATACCATTTTATGCAACTGTGGCTAAACCCACTAGTATGGCATTATTTTTAGACACTGATTGAGATAATGATTATGATTGCTGTACCGTATTTTTTCATGTAACTAAGTTCAGACCGAACTGGATAAAAAGGGTGGCCAACTATTCAGGAAAACTACTGACAAAAAGAAAGGATAACCGCTGAGAAACACGGGTCGCCTACACTGCTACTGTTAACCGAATAGCGGGATCAACTGATGCTTTTATAACGCGTTCTCAGCTGAAAGTGCAAATCGTATACAACGGCATATAAATGTCTCAAACATTGGACCTTTCAATCTACTGCTAGGCACACTTAGTCACGTTTTCGAATTATTAAATCGGGAATTTTGAATGGCTATCATTGATACATATCCGGAAATAAGTTTCCATTCATTAACCAATAAACTATTTAAACAGTTGATTTCAACTTTAGTCAGAAAAGAGATAAAAAATGTTCAAAATGTTACGATTGTTTTTCATTAACGTATTTGCAAACATGGAGTTGCTAAGACAAAATTATACATATACTTCCTTAACCTTATTATAGAAAATACTGCTTCATTGAACTTTTTAGTCGCTCAAAGCTCATGGTAACAAAGCAATATTGTTTGTTTTAAAATTCCGCACAAACTTACAAGAGGGCTAATGTTGAATTGATATACTAGAAAGTAAACAGTTAGTCAGTAACGCCCATCACCATCTTGGGCTACACTAGTTTGTTAAAAAAAAAGGAATTTCACCCTCAGTTTTATAAAGCACCCATGTGTATAAGTATGGAACCCATTTTTGCAAGAACTGTTCGGACACGCTAACAACTTAGCCAAAACCAGCCGACACAGGAATAGTCTTACTGCTTTATCTCAAGTGAAGCAGTTTTTGGAAGTTATTAGAAAATCACAAACCAAAAGTCATTATATTAAAAAAACAGATATATTTTAAAACCCTATAAATACCTATGTTTTTGAACCCTATAAAAACCCATATATTAAATTCAATTTATAGACAAAATTCATTATGTTCTCATAAGTGCATATTAGTAAGAATGACATTTTACACATAAAAATGTGAGATATAGATTAAATCCTCCATGTGTCCGGGCTGCATGAACGACTAATAGATGATTAGTATTTTTTTAATGGATCTGATTGTAGAAATCTATCTTAATATTACGTTAAGGGATGTATTTCGTCTAATGTACCGAAGTATGAAGCCTTTCAGTTGAGAAATGGAGATTCATCAATAGAAAAATAATTCGGCATATCCATATGTAGTTCATTCATAAAGTTATTTCTAAATTATGGGCTATCTGTGCTCTGCCCACCACGGGTACTGCTGTGCCACTGGGGGGGAGGCTGTGGGTAATACACTTATAAACACGTGATTGTTATTGAATTCTCTAAAAAATATAAACAGAAAACCTAACCCTAAAATAGTCATATTTTTATTTAAAAACACGTTCAAAATAAACCATTACTAGTAACTCTCGTACATTTTTTAGTTATTACACAGCTTGGTAATAACTGGAGATCCTATATAACTTATTCTATTCACAGTATCAAGCAATACTAAAGTTTTCAGAAGAAAAAGAAATTATGAAAAATCATTGACTAAGTAAAAGTAAAACTGAAAACTCGAGGAAACTGAATGCGATTTAAGAAAGAGTTGTTTTTGCGATATTAAAGCTTTATAGATTTATTTGATAGAGCACAAAAGAAATATACAAGGGTGTTGAAATTGACATTACTTATCTTGATACGAAAAACATTTTCCAAAGGAAAAGGTTCAAGCAGTTATTAGTTTATTGGATACAGAAACGCTTTCTTAAATCGATTACACGGGATGGTTCACGTTAAAAACAAAGAGAGGATATGGATGGACAAATAATTCTTTACTGTTCTTCAGAGACATAGATTTTTAACATTTTTAAAATGGATGGACAAATAATTCTTTACTGTTCTTCAGAGACATAGATTTTTAACATTTTTAAAATGAATGGACAAATAATTCTTTACTGTTCTTCAGAGACATAGATTTTTAACATTTTTAAAATGAAAGAATTATTTGTCCATTGCTGTTCTTCAGAGACATAGATTTTTAACATTTTTAAATTGAATGGACAAACACTTCTTTACTGTTCTTCAGAGACATAGATTTTAACGTTTTTAAAGGTAAAAAAATATAACATTTGGTATGGCGTATATTTACTATTTCCTCTTTTTACATCCAATTTCATAAATAATTGTTTGTACGTACTTTTTCATAGCTACAACAGCAACGTTAATGTTTTAGGAATCACTGAGTTTTTCATTCCTTTTTGAAATTGTATAGTAAATTGTAACTATGATTAATTTAATATTTTACTGATCACGCTGTTTGCAAATTCTTGATGAATGATAAACGCATCTTTCTGTTTCAGAATTAAACAAGCATGCAACTTGTTCAGTTAAAAAAGCTTAGATCCAAGACATACGCCCCCAGTGGCTCAACGATAAGAATGCAGGCATACGACGCAAAAATTGGGTTTCGATACTCGTGATGGGCAAGCACAAATAGCGCATTGTGCAGCTTTGTGCTTAAAAACAACCAAACCAAATCAAAACGTACTTGTTGACTATTTCTTTTGATTACTATACGTCCTGTATACACTCGTATTACGACATAAATAAAGGACAGGCTCTCAGCTGGAATGATTCAGGAAAACGTAGCAGTATTTTTTGTGGAGTAAACGTATTGAAGAGCTATGATTAAATTAAACTAATTTTATGTACAAAATAAACATATTGCTATCCAGTTTAAGTTAAAACGTTTCAAAATATTTTTTTAGATCAATAGGTTGTGTCGGACACATGTGACCAATTTCCCAAGTAAACTGAAAGCCTTTATTTGTAATTTCAAACTATAGTATAAAGTACATCATAAGTACAGTACATGCAACAGTTCTATTGAAACGTATTTAAATGCCTGAAGCAAAAAATCCTCAATTCGAAAGTTTTGGCAGACGATTTCACCTATAGATTAAACTTATGTCTGACACTTTTTTTGACACTGAAATGTATACTAATCTTTTTATTAATGAATTTTGAGTTTCAATTTCTCCACTTCATTGATTGTGTCAACATTTGGTGTTTTAAACTTTTGAGGCGGAATGGGTTGAGAGCGTTGCACAGATTTGATAAGACCCGTATTTAACAAAATATTTGTAAAATACTCTACGTCATTGAAGTTCTTATAAAAGCAAAATGTATTAGCATTTTTTGAGAAAAGATATATTTGTGGTAAATAAAACAATATTTATCTTATTCTTGAAATAAAACTATACTTCCTACGTGCTTCTACCGTTAGGTTATTATACAATTACATTATCGGTTACGAACTCATCCGTCGTTTTACCTTTGTGATGCCTGGTTACTTGGTGTATTCACTTGGCTTTCAGGCTGATTTGTGAGACTAGATTAGCACCACAGGCACACCTATATATATTATCCTACTCTTGTATACACTGGGATACGAAACTTAGTTTATGTTCTGATCCAACTGGATATTAGCAAGTATTACACGAGTTTTGCATTGAAACTGAAACGATGTTGTGAATAAAATGTCAGGTCCTTTATTCAATACATGTAATGAAAAACTTGCATAACTCGGACCAAGAATTTTACGAGGTTTACAAGTACAAGAGCCAACCTATGTTCTTAAAAAAAACTGACAGCCTAATAAAAATATTCTTTATAAGATTTTGTTATTTATATATACACATAACTCCTAGCAATCACCGTTAATTTTCAAGTTAGTTTTTATGGATTTTCTTCTAATAAAGATGTCTGCAAAAATCGTTTATTGATAAGTAATCACTTCTTTTGGTTTTTATAGATAATGACGGATAAATTGATTTCTTAGTGAATAAGCTGCTTAAAGCGATTTTCTAAGTCTTGATAATTATCTCTTTGGTACAAACTTCATATGATTCTTAGTACAATCTGAGTATAGAAGTGTGTTTATTAGATAGAATAAACAATTTTTTTTAAACTTAATTAATGTTATTGGTAATAATACAGTGATTGTAAAAGGTTCTGATAAGTAGTAAGATAATTATGAAAATCAAAATAACTTGAAAGTGACTTATAAATTATGTATAAAAATCTCAATAGACACATTTAATGCTATATATTAATAGAATAGAATATCAGAACCGATAATAATTAGTTTTCACTGAGCCATGAATTGGGTACTCTTGTTGTTAACGGTATTTTCGTCCATAATTTCAATTATATCTCACGAGTTTCGACCAACTTAAAATATTTAGGTAAGTCATAAATCCATATACCAAGCTAACAATGTGAATTAATACTCATAAATGTAATACTAATTTAGAAGAAATATATTTTAAATATTATAACAAATAAGATTAAAACTAAAAAAAAACGTGAAAGTTATTACTTGCAAAGCACCTAAATACACCAATTTCATATTGAGATCCACAAAACTTATCGTTATTCGAAACTTGAATACACTTATAAGCATTTATGTATTAGCATTACCCGTCAACCAAAAAAAGAAGATGGAGGATGAGAAAGAATTATCAAATCAAAATCATAAAGAAAATATACTAGTCACTTACCCGAAAAATTATATCGATGTTGTATTACTGATTTCTTCTCTTAGTGAACCATATTTATGAGAAAATGTTCAGAATATTGTATTAAATCTTTCAACATACGTTATTTAAGACACACTGCTAAAGTTATTGTATCAAAACAACAAAAACTATCTTTAAGGAAAGTGTTTATAAAGGAAAACTCGTTATTTATTTATTGCCACTTCCGTTAACATTATTGGTTATACTATGTAGTATATCGAATTTTATTACTTTTTATTTTGGTTTACTGTTTATTATTATGATTTTATTATAAAGATTGCTTTACAATGTTAACTTTGATCACTACTTTATTACCAGAGACCTAAAAATATCTTAATATCTCTATCATAAACCTTTTAGGCCTTGTTTATCCGTCTTCGTCCAACCTGTTGTATGTCATTTAAGTATGTATGTTTATCGAGGAAAACAAAAACTAAATATAGAAAGAAACGTGCAATGTCATGGATATTTATGGATAACACTTGAACTCACGCGAAGCTTTAAAGTAAGTTTTAAAGCATGTTTATAAATGAGCTAGAATTATGGAAATTTGTTTGGGAAACAAAAATTTTTGTACAATGATTGGTATTCTATTTCATATTATAATGTCCTATAATAAGGAATAAGCCACGTAAAATGCGTATAAGGCCTGAATAATGATGAATTTATTCAGTAATAAAATTTGTTTGTGTATGATCTTAAGGTTTTGATCACAGCTATGCATTTGTATATGATTATTTATGAACTTATATTTATTCATATGTCTTGCCGTGCTTTGTCTTACAATAATTAATTAAAGTTACTCGAATTTTGTATGGCTTATGCTGAAAATAAAACATTGGTTATTAAATATAATTCAAAAACCAGTATATAGAACAGTAGGGCACGTATCAAAATTAAAGTACAAAGAAAATAATTTTTAGCAAGTAACATACTTTATGATGACACGTTTGTAGGGTAAAACATACAGATAGTTTGCACATTACCATTATAAATACGGAAGTTTAAAGGATGCGAAGAGAACAAAATAGTACATATCAGGTTTGGATGAACATTTCCACAAATACGGTGATAGGTGTTATAAGTCGTTTGTGATATGGTACATCCTTACCACATTATAATTCTTAAGTTGGCACCTCACTATAACTTAATTAGAGTTTGTTTTCTATGTTGATTACTTTTAGAATAGTAACAAAAATTTATTAACACGTTTCATAATATAATTCAGTTCATGTAATGGTATGTGGAGGAATTTATGCCGTTTTTCATTACGCAGGAAAGAACAGGCAAAATATTGTGTAACAGCCATTTGAAACATATACTAATTTATTTATATCCAGAACTAAATAAAACCTAAGTATTGTCATTTATATCACTTACGTCAGAATCTCAGTCCCCAGAGGAGTCTAAAGTCTTGTTATTTAGACATTTATGCCACTTTCACCGTCCAAGGGCATAAGGGGTACTGAACCCGGAAGTAAATGAAGGCATAAGAGGGCGGAACAGTTAATTACCTAATTAATTATATATGTATATTAATTAATTCGATTTACATATCATTTACATAATAATCATTCAATTTATTAATTAACCTTTAATTAATGAAGCATTAGTTAAATAGTAATTATTAATTTGCGTAGTATGTAATGACAGATAATTACAGGAAGTGATGCCAATTATTGATGATAACAGTAGATAATTATAGTTTAAAACACCAATTATTGACAGTAATTATAGGCTCACATGAATCAATAATATCTAATTACACTATGTAATGAATATAATTGCAGGAAGTAACACCAATTATTGACAATAACTGGAAATAATTATTGTTTAAAACAACTAATATTGACAGTAATTATAGGCTCATATGAATCAATCATATTTAATTATAGTACGTAATCACAGATTCTCATGATATGACGTCACTTATTGAAAATAATTATAATCTCGCAGGAATCAGTCATATCTAATCATAGTATGTAATGATAAATTTTCATGAGGTAATGCCAGTTATTGACAATAATTGGAGATAATTATAGTTTAAAATTCCAAAATTTGAAAATAATTATAGGCTTGTATGAATCAATCATATGTAATCATAGTATATAATGACAGATTCTCATGACGTAACACCAAATATTTACAATAACTGAAGTTAAGTATAGTTTAAATCAGTTATATCTAAATATAGTATGTAATGATGAATTCCCTTGATGTGATGTCAATTAATGACAATAATTGTAGATAATTACAGTTTAAAATGACAATAAATATAGGCTTGCAGGAATCAATCATACCTAATTATAGTACGCATTCAATTTGTATAACGTGATGTCAATTATTGACATTAATTATAACACGGATCAAGTTTTGAATGAATCAGTCATATATAATTATAGTAGTTAATGACATATATGCACATGACGTGAGGACAATCATTGAGAATAATTATAGTTTAAAAGAACGTGATCAGAAAGCACAATTATAGTTAAAGGAACAACAGTTGTGTATGTAATGATATTAATAGAAAATACTGTCTTGGCTAAAATGTTTGCATATTTTCTTACAAATAAAATCATTATTATTAAGATGGAATACATATACAAATACACTTAGCGCTGTCAAACTGAGAAATACATGTTATATTATATATCTACATATGCCACTTATATAATGAAACGGGTTTCATAGACATCATGAACGATTTATTAGAACAGCAAACAAATTTATCATACACCTGTAGAAAAATGTGTAATTCAGAATTTCACATATCACAACAAACCCTTACCAAAACGTATATCATGACAAAATATAACATCGAATTATTATAGATAGCGTCTGTAACTTTATATCAGTTCATATTAAACATTCAGTACATTGTTGGTCCTTCTTGTATTCTAATAACCTCTGCAATGTGACATACTGTCGATGAGGTTATTGGTGTAATCCACTGTGATTTCGTCAACACTTGTCACTAGATGGCGCTGCAAATCAACTATAGTAGCTGGTTTATGGTCCTGGTTAGCAACTTCCAGTTCAGTTCTGCTCAAACGTTCTCAATGGGATTACAATTTAGAGATTTTGCTGGTCATGGGAATCTTGTAATGTCCTCCTGGTCGAGATAATCCCGTAAAATACGTGTATTACATAGTCATCCTGGAAAACAAAATTATTACTAAACCTTGCCCTAGCATATGGTAGAAATATCTTCTCTATGTGATTCCTGTAGGAGGTGGCATTAACGTTTCCACAGAGGATATGAAGAGCAGATTTTCCACCATGATGAATAGCTGCCCAAACATGTATTGCAACATCTTCTGTGTGTTTCCTGTGAGAAAGAGAGAATCCCCTTATCTGTTCTCCAAGCGAATGATGGACACTGATCCTATCATCAATTTAAAAAGCCAGAAACAGAACTCCTCTGAAAAGAGAAACCCAGGCAATCATACTCTACTGTAGATTAAACAAAAGACTCAAGCGTGTCAAGCTAGCTAAATTAAACTTCTACAATTACCCAATTTCATTCACTAAATCCGCCAAATTCCTAGGTATAACCATAAACACTAAATTAACCTGGCACGCGCATTTTAAGGAAATTTGCAAGAAAATTAAAACAAGAATAGCCTACCTCCACAAAATTAGTCACCACGTCAATGGATGTAGACCACAAATAATCATGTACATTTACAAAACATTTATCAGACCATTATTAGATTACGGCGCAATGATTACATGTAACATGAATAATAACCAACAGCAGATTTTACAAAAACTGCAAAACATAGTAATACGTCTCACTTACTGACTCCCTCACTACACACCCGCATGCTACGTTGAAAAACACACATCACTACACACTATACAAGACCGCATTTCTAAACTCGCGGCCAAATATTACAAAAAGCCACCCATCGAAATTCACTCACAGCCGAATTTCATAAAATTGCCGCCACCCCCAAACCATGGTGCAAATACCTATCCCCATACAACATGATA
>NW_013666853.1:203924-230620 GCF_000517525.1 Limulus polyphemus | reverse complement strand
AAATACCTATTCCCATATAACATGATACACAACACCACAAATACCTATCCCCATACAACATGATACACAGCATCACAAATACCTATTCCCATATAACATGATACACAACACCACAAATACCTATCCCCATACAACATGATACACAACATCACAAATACCTATCCCCATATAACATGATACACAACACCACAAATACCTATCCCCATACAACATGATACACAACATCACAAATACCTATCCCCATATAACATGATACACAACACCACAAATACCTATCCCCATACAACATGATACACAACACCACAAATACCTATCCCCATATAACATGATACACAACAACACAAATACCTATCCCCATACAACATGATACACAACACCACAAATACCTATCCCTATATAACATGATACACAACACCACAAATACCTATCCCCATACAACATGATACACAACACCACAAATACCTATCCCCATATAACATGATACACAACACCACAAATACCTATCCCCATATAACATGATACACAACACCACTACCACACCTTTATGATCAACAGAACTACTCATAACATATTATATTCTTTGCATAACCATTTCATTGTTCAGTATCTTTCCAGGTCCTCAACACGTCACTAGATCTTCACCTGGGCACTAGTCCGGCATCAATTTGGTCCCGACTAGTGAAAGTGGGTTTTCTCGGGGTACTCCCGTTTCCCCCTACATCAAATTCCTTGGCATAAGATCTATAGGTCCCAGCCTTCGCACTTGGATCCACTGATCCCCGCTAGGCCCTGTAAAGGCCCGTTTGCTTCATTTTGTTTCGATAACTTGTCAAAATCAGCTGCCGACTTACTCCTTGTTCAAAGATCAACCGGCCACTGCTACGCCTTGGACTTGCCTTCACTACTGCCTACTTGCCTCACCTTCATACGTATATATATATATATTTGTTTTTTGTTTTTTAATTAATTAACTAATTATTCTATTAGTTTATTTATTAATTATTACTATTACCCCTTCTCCCATATGGCTCATTATTCCGCTGACCATTAATTGAAATGTAACCTTATGCCACGAGCAGGGTGAAGTAGGATTGTTTAATCTTCAAGAACCCTTGATTAGTAATTATTTCTTAGGAGATAATTATTTTTAAATCAAAATAACTGCCAAGAACAACAACAATCTCTGAAAAGCTGACATGTTGCCAGTGTCCTAACTGTAACTTGGCATGCTGTCTCACCCAAGTAACATGGTGACGGCAGTGAATTCGAGTTAATATTGGTTTGCATATAGTCCTTCTTGCAGATTAACTTTGATCAGTCTCCTGTTCACGGTTCTTCTGGATATTTTGGAATCAATGTATTCATGCCGTTCCTGTCATAACGTGTTGAAAGACTTCTTTCAACCTTGACATGTTAATTGGATTAAAACACTGTCAACTTGGGCAGTAGTTTTTCAGTGTCTGCTAGCAGACTTTCCTGTAGTCTGATGATATTTCAGGAATCTAGATACAGTACACTGGAATGCTTATCTATTTTGGCAATGTCTGATTGCTTCAAACCATTTCTAAACAGTTGAACAATTTGATGCACTATAACTTCAGAGAAATTGTCTGAACAAAGCATTGATCTGTTTAGAAAAAATATTATACCAAAAGCACACCTTTTTATATAAAACAGGAATGTATGCGTGTTTTGACGAATAAATGCTCAAAAACCACTTATACAGACCAGAATAACAACTCGTACATATTTGTTCAATCATACACTACCTTCTTTGTTAAACTCAATAACTACTCCATGCTTGTAGACAATAAAATCAATATAGAACAGTATGCAAAATCTTTGGCCAAGACTGTAACTGTAGAATAAAAGCAGGAAATGACGTTGTCAGTTTACCTTTTGAGATGTATAGAAACACTTATATAGGAGCTTACATTCATTCTGTTTAGAACCAGTCCAAGAGAGAGTTAACTTTGTATATATTCTACATTATGGAAAATGCAAAGGTAAGATTAATCTTTGTTAAAAAACATTCTGTTCTCTTCACTATTATTTCTGTTCTTTTATACCCATTCCATTGTTATTATTAATAAATAACTATATTAATTGTGACTAATATATGTTTCAGTTTCGTTGCTATTTTCTTTAACAGCCATCAAATCATATATTTTCATCAGAACGTTAGGTTATGTTATATGTTATCTTTTCAGGAGAGATGAACCATCAGAATATTCTATATAAAAAGATATATCTAGTAATGGCATTTTTACATTAAATCGCCTTGTAACAAAATTATGAACAATTCCAATTATAGAGTAAAGAAACAACAGATGTGTTAAGATTCTCGAAACGACCTCCATTGTATCTTAGTAAAGGTTAAAGGAAAATGCCATGTGTTTGATAAGCATATTTTTAGGCATTTAAGAACACTGTGAAATAGTTTTTATATACATATTTATAAGTGTGTAAAATCAATGTACAAACATACTTACAGTCATAAGTTATAAGTGAGAGGACCATCCTGAACTTTCCTGTTTTATTTTCAAGAATGCATCAATATAATCTTTAAAAAAGCTTGTTAGATTTTTTGGGAAAATGATAAATTCATATTATCTTATATCCACACTCGACTGTTTTTCACCTCTTCAGTAACTCATGTGCTGATAAATGCTCTCTATAGCCTTTGTACATTATGTTCATATTACTTTTTCAGTTAGAGTATATAAATTTTTTTTCATTTGTGTCACAGTATGTGCAAACAAACACTGAATTTATTACGAGACATTTTAACATAAATTTTCAAACAATGTTATAGTAACATGTGATTATTATCTGTTACACTTATACAAAGAGCGTCAAGTTTCATTATTCATTTTTTTCAGTTGCAATCAGTGTTTAATCTTAAAGGTAACAGATTTTGAACACCCGAAGCCTGACTAAAGATCAAAGTTTGTATGGAGATGATGTTCATATGATTGTACACTTTGAAGAAATTCACCACAAAGTATACATTCGTTACCCATGACTGTAAGTATGCTTATACATTAATTTTACACACTTGTATATATATATATATACAAACTTTTCTATAGTGTGTTTAAATGACTAAATGTATACTTTATAAAATATATGGTGTTTTCGTTTAATCTGTACAGTGGAGGTTGTTTCGAGAAACTTAACATATCTGCTGTTTCTTTTCTCTATAATTAGATTTGTTCATAATTTTCTTACAAGGCGATTTAAAGTAAAACTGCCTTTACTAGATATGCCTTTTTTATGTAGATCAAAATCAATACAGTACAAAGATTAATAAATGTTTTTAAAATTGAAAATATTTTCAGAGTGATTTACAGTAATCAATTTATGTAGGAGATATTTATTTTCTTAAGTCATAATAGCCTTAGTTGTAGACCACATGATGAAACAAAACAAATCTCATGAACATCTATTTTTATTCATCAAAATGATATAGAATACAATTACACAAATAGCTCTTGAATAAGTTTACCATTTTTGAACAAAATCAATGGGATTTAAAATCTTAAAATCACAAGATTTGAAAACCCTCTAATATATTGTTTTTATTCACTTGAGTCAGAGCAGTCCTCAGAAATAGCCATATACTTTTATTGTGATCTAACATCACATATGTATTAGCGGCTTGACTGGGATCATCAATTTTGCAAGCCCATCAATTCTCCTTTCTAAGTTTTTGTATGACAGGAGATATATGTTCAGTATAAACTTCGAATAACAATTTGAACGTTACCATTAATGCAATTAGATATCGTTTTTGATTCAACTTGTTACAATTGATTTAAATATGAATCAATGAAACAAACCTGTTCACATAACTAATAACATTTATAAGACTTGATATATAATTTAACATTGTTTTGGCTTGTAAACACAATAGACAAATTTCTTGACTAGTCACATACAATACCAATAATACATTCATGATAATAGAGATCAAAGTCCTCACTAGATTTAAAATGTATATCCCTAGTCACTGGTGGAATCACAGGTTTCATTCTTTCCATTTAACATATGTAAACATTATACGTTCCTTAGTAGGGTATAACATGTTATTTCCATAGTCTCTTTATTGACGAATGTGTATCTTCACTTCAACATTAAATAGAACAATCACGCTATACTGGTCATTTCCCAGCAAATATGTGTGAGAACATTCTGATTGTTTGTCTCCCCTGAAAAGATATGATGAATCATGCTGTTACACTATGTATGAGTGAGAAAGTTTACTTGATGCCTGTTAAAGAAAATACCAAGGAAACTGAAACATGTATTAGTAAAAATTAACATACTTGTTTATTAACAATAAAAATGGAATAGAAATAACATTATATAAACAACAACAGAAATAACAGTGAAAAGAACAGAATGTTGTTAACAATGATTAATATTACCTTTGTGTTTTCCATAATGTAGAATATATATGAATTTAACCATGTCTTGGACTGGTTGTAAGCAGAATAAATGTAAGCTTCTATACAGGTGTTTTTTGCCATGGCATAATAGCTCACAGAATAGCTCTGAGTTTTAGTTGTTGTATTTTTCAAGTACAAACTTTTAGCTCACAGCTCCATCATCTCTTTACCGATTTGACATTTAATTACAGTTTTGGACTCAGAAGGTCAAACTCTTTCAATTAATATATTTTACCACACCCAATGTCTCATAGATTAATTTACTCTCATTCTGCTTAAACGAATTTAAATTTGAGGGGAGGCTGGTAGAAATCCTGATGAATAATAAAATTGAATTGGGTATACATGTTCCCGATGCTTAGTGTTGCTGGTGCACAAAAAAAGGAAAAAAAATCTCATAGATTAATTTACTCTAATCCTGCCTAAAAGAATTTCAAGTGCCGTGGCTATTCAGGATTCCCTCTTGTTATACATCTCAGACAGGAAACTGACAACGTCATTTCCTGATTTTACTCCATAGTTATTTTCCATCATTGTCATTACACACACAACTGTTGTATCTGTAAACTGCAATTATGCTTTATGTCCATGTTCTTTTGAATTATAATTATCTTCAATTATTGACGTCACGTCATGAAAATATGTCATTACCAACTATAATTAGATATGATTGATTCATGCAAAACTCGAACTATGCTGTAATTATTGTTGATAATATGCATCACATTCTTTTTAAACTATAATTATTTCCAAATATTGTCAAGATTTGGCATCACTTCCTGTACTTATCTGTCATTACATACTTGGAAATTAATAATTAATATCTAATTAATGCTTTATTGATTAAAGGTTAATTAATCAATTGGATGATCAATATTTAAATGATATTCAAACTCGGGCGAACATGTTTACTTCCGGCTCCAAAGTGCTACAATAACTACTGTCAACCAAAGCTAAAATATTGTAATTTAGTCATTTATAATGTTCTCATCATAATTACAGTCATCAAATGAAGTTAAAGTATTTTAATCTATTCATTTATATCATGATCGTCGTCAAATGAAAATAAAGTATAATAATTTAGTCATTTATGTCTCTGTTGTTAGAATCCCTGTCATTAAATAAAGCTAAAGTATTGTAATTTAGTCATTCACATCACTTTCGTCATAATCACAGTCCTTACATGAAGCTAAAGTTGTGTCATCTAGTTTTATGTCACACTCATGAGAATCACAGTCCTTGTTTGCTTCATCAAGTACATGCTACTTGTGTGGGGTTTGATGTACTCCGTTGATGATGAAAGTATACATCCCATAAAAGAAATGCAACAAGAGCACAGTACCGCTCTGTTCTTTCTCTTTACAGACGCTGATAATATTAGTCATATATTGGGTGGCCAATATAGGAAAGTTTTCTAACGGTGAATGTACTTTGACAGATAGTTTTAAATTTGTTATATCGGTGTCCTTTGTTAGTTTAATATACAGTCGTTGCTTCAAGATCGCTGTAGAAGAAACGAAACAACAAAATGCTTATTTAGTTCCTAATGGTAACGAAAGAGAGTTGTAAGTCCCTATATAAGAATTTTGCTTTCAAGGAATCTCATGTTTAGCTTGATAATAATCCTTACGATCAACTAGATTGCACAACTATGGATTCCAGGCTAGATCCTTCCTTGAGGAACAATTGTTATTTGCTTTACCGAAATATTATGTCTAGGTAATTTTAGATCTCTAAGGCGTATGACAAACACAGCGTCCATAGAAAAGAGAGAGTCGGATTTTCCACAGACTGGTGATACGAGTTCAATGACGAAAACCAAACGACATTACATTACTACTTAGTTCATTTGATTGAGTTGTGAAAATCTATTTTCATTATATTTTGAACTAATTTATCTTTGGTCGTAGAAATAGAAATAAAACGTATATTAGTTCATTTAAAGAAATTGGTAAATAAAATATTTTGGTAATGACTGCTGTTATTCTCAGGCATTTAGACTCAGTTAAACAGACATTAAGCTCAGAATAGTTTAAACGAGTTACTATTGATGTTAGTAAAGATAACATATTGCAAAAGTAAAAACAGTTGAGGCTTTCTTTACAACTGATTCATACATAATTTTTAGAAAGCTAAAACAAGTCCTTTCCTGGTTTAGGTATTATTTATTATCTTGTCATAAATGCAGTAGAAAGTGCTCCCCACATTTCAAGTGATTAATGTTTGTTTATAATGCACGAACTACCAATTGGATCCTAATTTGTATAAAATGTATCTTTAGAACTGATATAAAATACGGATGATCAACAAGGTGAATGGAATAATACAACAATTTAGATGAGTGATGCGCCATATAGTGGATATTTATGCTCTAAATGATCAAACTTGACGTTATTTAAACAGTTATGTTAAAACAGATCACTTCTTTAGTCTCTTCCTTGGTCTTGCAGTTTAGCATAACGTACGGTTTATTTGCTTTAGGATTATTTGTTAAACACATAAATTAAAAATGTTAATTATTAGTCAACCATTGCTTAATTAACCTTCAATTGTTTCACTCCTTTTCTGCCCGTTTGTGATAAGGTTATTTTAATGATTTGTTGTGATGCTGGAGGTGTTTTTCCTTGGATCTATTTTTAAGCAATTTAAGACTGAATGAGAAGTAACTCCACAAATAAAAAATGCAAGTCTCTGTATTTAAGTAAACTAAGTTGTAGTCAGTAGCTAAGTATACATATAATACGCAACCTAAGATAATTAAATTAATAATTCAGTGTAGCTTAACAAATAGAAATAAGTCGCTAAACGAAGATAGATATATAAAGGTATAGTTTATTAATGAAACATTATTATTATTAATAGATATATAAAGGTATAGTTTATTAATGAAACATTATTATTATTAATAGATATATAAAGGTATAGTTTATTAATGAAACATTATTATTATTAATAGATATATAAAGGTATAGTTTATTAATGAAACATTATTATTATTAATAGATATATAAAGGTATAGTTTATTAATGAAACATTATTATTATTAATAGATATATAAAGGTATAGTTTATTAATGCAAAATGAAAGAGGTGCTAAAAAAATAAAAAGGACAAAATAAAGTTCATTAAATAAACAGATTAACACAAGAAGGTAGAGATAAACAGAATAGTACATTGAAAAAGAAACACAAGACATGGTTATGTGTACGTGTAAGTCATGAATGGAGAAATGTCTATAACTTCTAGTAAGAAAACAAGACTATATGACAACGATCGAGTCTTCATAGATTAAATAAGCCTTGTTCGCATATACATTCTTTTTGTTTATTTTAGTTTAGTGTAAAGCTATACAATGGGCTATTTGTGCTTGTCTATCGCGGGGACTCAAACCATAGAATTTAGCATTGTAAGGTCGTAAACTTATCGGTGACCCGCCACAGGACATAAAAACGGAGACATTTTATACTGGACATACATAATACAAAATAAACTAATTATGATTAATCTATATTAAGACGTTTATATTATGATTAAATTATTATAGAATAAAATGTTATTATTTGTTTCTGATTGCCTACGGAAGTAATTGAGTGTAATATACAATTACTGCTAAAATAGAAACTAATTAAGTACGTAATATACAATTACTGCTAAAATAGAAACTAATTAAGTACGTAATATACAATTACTGCTAAAATAGAAACTAATTAAGTACGTAATATACAATTACTGCTAAAATAGAAACTAATTAAGTACGTAATATACAATTACTGCTAAAATAGAAACTAATTAAGTACTAAAATGTTTAGCTTAAGGTGACCATTATTTTCTTTTAGACATGTTTATTGAATTTTAATACAAAATTGTATTTTAATGTTGTTTTTCAGTGTTTTACTATTTTAGATAGATATGTAG
Organism: Limulus polyphemus; assembly: GCF_000517525.1. NCBI lineage: Eukaryota > Metazoa > Arthropoda > Merostomata > Xiphosura > Limulidae > Limulus > Limulus polyphemus. Next base: position 222,255 of record NW_013666853.1, on the reverse strand, counting down.
ATAAGAAAGAGTGAGCTAACAAAACTGCTAACTCTGTCTCATTTTATTAGCAGGTTTGTTACTTCACTACAATAGTCTATCTTTTCTACGTATTTTCAATTTCCACTTGAAGCAGTAAAATGGTAGAAAACCCCATTAAAATACAGTTTTTTAATAAATTCAAGATACATTTGAGGTGTAAAAATCAAACGAAGATTGTGGTATTCTTAAACAAAGCATTTCAGTATTTAATTAGTTTCTACTTTAGTAGTAACGGTGTATTACATTCAATAACATTCCGTAAGCAATCACACACACAAATAATAACATTTATTTCAAACACTTTTAACTATAATAACAACTTCACTTTCAATATGTTGCACGTGAATGATAAATCCGGATTTATCTTGTACAGAAATTACTACAAAAAAATATTATGCATACAATTAGTTTTGAAAATCGCAGATACTATTGAAAATATTAAAGTTAATGGTATGTATCAAATGAATTTCAATATGTCGTATTATAAGGTCATTGTTTATGTTTGACGATCCTCATATTACTTAACACACTGAAGTAGGAAGAATTTGGAAGTAATAGCTTGAGTTAATTATGTTATATTCAGCCTGAAGGAAAGCTGGTGTAAAAAGTAACGTGTTTCTTATAGACACAGGAAGGAAAAGCAACATCGAACTACGGCATACAAACCAGGTCTCTTTTTTTAATATAATCTAATTGAAGGATGAAACAACAAACCTTTTAGCCTGTCAGGACACATCTTCACTACTATATGGCCTGCTTACGCATCTTCTAACATTATAGGAAGTTATCTTGAATAGGACAGTAACATGATTAGCTTTGATATACATGCTGTGATATGGATACAGTCTCAATGCAATATCATTGTTTGTATGATATCGTGAATGATTTCAAAATTAAAATATCTTCTCTAACCCTGTAAGTGACATATCATTAAATACGGCATATTTTGTTTTTAACTATTTTACGTATTGGGCTGATACCCCATTCATTTTTAACACATTTTTGTAAACTATTTACGCCTCAATGTGCCTGTGGGACCATCGATTTGCTGGTTGAGGGTCATTAATAACACATGCGTCGCACAAAAAGGTAAAAACAAATACCGTTTATACATGTAAAGAGATTCACGATTGCAACTATATTATCAACAGACTCAACAGAAGCCAAAATATACTTCTTCTAGCGTGTCGCATACACAATATAACAAACAATTACCAGTCAAATTCAGCATGTCACCTAAACAATATAACAAACAATTACCAGTATAATTCAGATTGTTACATACTCAATATAACAAACAATTACCAGTGCAATTCAGCCTGCCACTTAAACAATATAACAAAAAGTACCAGTCAGATTCAGCGTGTCCCATACACAATATAACAAATTGGTACCAGTCAAATCCAGCGTGTCACTTAAAAAATATAGCAAAGAAATACCAGTGTAATTCAGCATGTCACATACACAATACAACAAACAATTACAAGTGTAATTCAGCTTACCACTTAAATAACAGAACAAACAAGTACCAGTCAAATACAGAGTGTCACATACACAAAATAACAAACAGATACCAGTTAAATCCAGCGTGCCACTCAAAAAATATAACAAACAATTACCAGTTTAATTCTGTTTGTCACCTAAACAATATAACAGACAATTACCAGTATAATTCAGCGTCTCACATACACAATATAAAAAAAAATTAACAGTCAAATCTAGCGTGTCACATACACTATATATCAAAGAAACACCAGTCAAATCCAGCGTGTCACATACACAATATAACAAACAAATACTAGTGTAATTCAGCTTGCCACTTAAACAATATAACAAACAATTATCAGTCTTATTCAGCTTGTCATCTAAACAATATAATAAACAATTATCAGTACAATTCAGTTTGTCACATGCACAATATAACAAACAATTATCAGTCTAATTCAGCTTGTCATCTAAACAATATAATAAACAATTATCAGTATAATTCAATTTGTCACATACACAATATAACAAACAATTACCAGTGTAATTCACCTTGCTACTTAAACAATATAACAAACAAATCAAGTATAATTCAGCGTGTCACACACACAATATAACAAACAAGTACCAGTCAAATCCAGCGTGTCACTTAAACAATATAACAAACAATTATAAGTCTAATTCTGCTAGTCACCTAAACAATATAACAGACAATTACAGTATAATTCAGCGTCTCACATACACAATATAAAAAAAAATTAACAGTCAAATCTAGCGTGTCACATACACTATATATCAAAGAAACACCAGTCAAATCCAGCATGTCACACACACAATATGACAAACAAGTATCAGTCAAATACAGGGTGTCACATACACAATGCAACAAACAACTACAAGTTAAATCAGCGTGTAACATACACAATATAACAAACAAGTAAAAGTAAAATCCAGCTTGTCACTTAAACAATATTACACAACTACCAGTCAAATCCAGCGTGTCATTTAAACAATATAACAAACAGTTACCAGTTAAAGCTAGCGTGTCACTTAAACAATATAACAAACAATTACCAATCAAATTCGGCTTGCCACTTAAACAATATAAGAAACAAGTACCAGTCAAATCCAGCGTGTCACATACACATTATAACAAACAGTTACCAGTTACATCCAGCGTGTCACTTAAGCAATATAACAAGCAATTACCAGTCTAATTTAGCTTGTCACATACACAATATAACAAACAATTACCAGTCTAATTCAGCGTGTCACACACATAATATAACAAACAAGTACCAAGCAAATCCAGCGTGTCACTTAAACAATATAACAAACAATTACCAGTGTAATTCGGCTTGCTACTTAAACAATATAACAAACAAGTGCTAGTCAGATTCAATGTGTCCCATACACAATATAACAAACAATTAACAGTCTAATTCAACGTGTCACACACACACACAATATAATAAAAAAATACTAGACAAGTCCAGCGTGTCACTTAAACAATATAACAAACCATTACAAGTCTAATTCAGCTTGTCACCTAAACAAAATATAACAAACAATTACCATTCCAATTCTGCTTGCCACATAAACAATATAACAAACAAGTATCAGTCAAATCCAGCGTGTTTTATACACAATATAACGAACAATTACCAATCTAGCTCAGCTTGTCACCTAAGCAATATAACAAATAATTACTAGTATAATTCAGCTTGTCACATACACAGTATAACAAAAATTTACCAGTCTAATTGAGCTTGCCATTTAAACAATATAACAAACAACTACCAGTCTAATTCACCTTGTCACCTAAACAATATAACAAACAATTACGAGTACAATTTAGATTTCACATACACAATATAACAAACAATTACTATTGTAATTCTCCTTGCCACTAAAACAATACAACAAACAAGTATCAGTCAAATAGAGCATGTCGCATACACAATTTAACAACGAGTACCAGTCTAATTCAGCGTGTCACACACACAATATAATAAACAAGAACCAGTGTCGTGAAGCTTGTACTTAAAAAATATAAAAAACAATTACCCGTATTATTCAGCTTGTCACATACACAATATAACAAACAATTACCAGTGTAAATCAGCTTACCACTTAAAAATGTATCAACAAACAAGTTCCAGTCAGATTCAGCGTGTCACTAAAACAATATAACAAACAATTACCAGTCTAATTGATCTTGCCACTTAAATAATATAACAAACAACTACCAGTCAGTTCCAGCGTGTAACTTAAACAATATAACAAATAACAACGAGTATGATTTAGATTGTCACATACGCAATTCACAAACAATTACCAGTATAATTCAACTTGCCATTTACAAAATATAACAAAAAAGTACCAGTCAGATTCAGCGTGTCACATACATGATATAATAATCAAGTACCAGTCAAATCCAGCGTGTCACATACACAATATAACAAACAAGTACCGTATAATTCAGCTCGTCACATACACAAAATAACAAACAATTAGCAGTGTAATTCTGCTCACCACTTAAACAATATAACAAACAACTACCAGTCAATTCCAGCATGTAACTTAAACAATATAACAAACAACTACCAGTCAATTCCTGCGTGTAACTTGAACAATATAACAAACAATTATGAGTATAATTTAGATTGTTACATACACAATATAAAAACAATTACCAGTGTAAATTAGCTTGCCACTTAAAAAATATAACAAACAAGTATCAGTCGAATCCTGCGTGTTTCGTATACAATATAACAAACAATAAACCAGTCTAGCTCAGCTTGTCACTTAATCAATATAACAAACAATTACCAGTGTAATTCAGTTTGTCACCTAATCAATATAACAAACAATTACCAGTGTAATTTAGTTTGTCACATACACAATATAACAAAACATTACCAGTGTAATTCTGCTTGCCACTTAAACAATATAACAAACCAAGTATCAGTCGAATCCAGAGTGTAACTTAAATAATATATCAAACAACAACCAATCTAACTCAGCTTGTCACCTAAGCTATATAACAAACAATTACCAGTGTAATTCTGCTTGCCAGTTAAACAGTATAACAAACAACTACCAGTCAATTCCAGCGTGTAATTTAAACAATATAACAAACAACTACCAGTCAATTCCAGCGTGTAATTTAAACAATATAACAAACAACTACCAGTCTAATTCAGCTTGTCACCTAAACAATATAACAAGCAAATACGAGTATAATTTAGATTGTCACATACACAATATAACAAACAATTACCAGTATAATTCAGCTTGTCACATTCACAATATAACAAACAATTACCAGTGTAAATTAGCTTGCCACTTAAAAAATATAACAAAAAAGTACCAGTCAGATTCAGCGTGTCACATACATGATATAATATTCACGTACGAGTCAAATCCAGCGTGTCACATACACAATATAACAAACAAGTTCACGTATAATTCAGCTGGCCACTTAAACAATATAATAAACAATTACCAGTGTGCTTCTTCTTGCCACTTAAACAATATAACAAACAAGTTTCAGTCGAATCCAGAGTGTATCATACACAATATAACAAACAATAAACCAGTCTAGCTCAGCTTGTCCCCTAATCAATATAACAAACATTTACCAGTGTAATTCAGTTTGTCACATACACAATATAACAAAACATTACCAGTGTAATTCAGCTTGCCACTTAAACAATATTACAAACAAGAACCAGTCAAATTCAACGTGTCACACACATAATATAACAAACAAGAACCAGTATTATCCAGCTTGTCACTCAAACAATATAACAAACAATTACAAGTCTAATTCAGCTTGTCACCTAAACAAAATATAAAAAACCGTTACGAGTATAATTCAGATTGTCACATATACAATATCACAAACAATTACCAGAGAATTTCAGCTTCTCACATACACAATATAACAAACAATTACCATTGTAAATTATCTTGCCACTTAAATAATATAACAAAAAAGTACTAGTCAGATTCAGTATGTTACATACATAATATAATAATCAAGTACCAGTCAATTCGAGCGTGTCCTATACACAAATAACAAAAAAGCACCCGTATAATTCAGCCTGTCACTTAAACAATATAACAAACAAGAACCAGTATTATCCAGCTTGTTACTTAAAAATATATAACAAACAATTACCAGTCTAATTCAGCTTGTCTCATACACAATATAACAAACCATTACCATTCTAACTTTGCTTGCCACATAAACAATATAACAAACAAGTATCAGTCAAATCCAGCGTGTTTCATACACAATATAACAAACAATTACCAATCTAACTCAGCTTGTCACCTAAGCTATATAACAAACAATTACCAGTGTAAATCAGCTTGCCACTTAAAAAATATAACAAACAAGTACCAGTCAGATTCAGCGTGTCACTTAAAGAATATAACAAACAAGTACCAGTCAAATCCAGCGTGTGACAAACACAATATAACAAAAAATTACCAGTAAAATCCAGTTTGTTACATATAAAATATAACAAACAATTACCAGTTTAATTCAGCTTGCCACTTAAACAATATAACAAATAAAAACCAGTCAGATTCAACGTGTCACATACTCAATATAAAAAAACAAGTTCCAGTCAAATCCATCGTGTCACATATACAATATAACAAACAATTACCATTGTAATTCTGCTTGCCACTTAATCAATATAACAACATTTACCAGTCTAATTCAACTGGTCATCTAAACAATATATCAAGCAGTTATAAGTATAATTCAGCTTGTCACATGCAAAATATAACAAAGAATTAGATGTGCAATTCAGCTTGCCAGTTAAACAATATAACAAACAAGTACCAGTCAGATTCAGCGTGTTACATACTCAATATAAAAAACAAGTACCAGTCAAATCCAGCGTATCACATATACAATATAACAATCATTTACCATTGTAATTCTGCTTGCCACTTAATCAATATAACAAAAGTACCAATCAATTCCAGCGTGTAACTTAAAAAATATAACAAACAATGACCAATCTAACTCAGCTTGTCACCTAAGCTATATAACAAACAATTACCAGTGTAATTATGCTTGCCAGTTAAACAATATAACAAATAACTACCAGTCAATTCCAGTGTGTAACTTAAACAATATAACAAATAATTAATAGTATAATTCAGCTTCTCACATACACAATATAACAAAACATTACCAGTGTAAATCAGCTTGCCACTTAAACAATATAACAAACAAATCAAGTATAATTTAGCGTGTTACATACTCAATATAAAAAACAAGTACCAGTCAAATCCAGCGTATCACATATACAATATAACAAACAATTACGAGTGTAATTCAGCTTGTCACATACACAATATAACAAACAGTTACCATTGTAATTCTGCTTGCCACTTAAACAATATAATTAACAATTGAAAGTCTAATTCATCGTGTCACATTATTCATGAGTTAAAAACAAGATCTTTCAATGGACAGATGTTTCTATTTTTTTAGGTTAGAATCTCATAATATACGTCTTGGTTTTCGTTTTTATACTAAGTTCCATCAATTTATATGGTGCTGATTTGATCGCCTATGTACAATTTATTTAATTTTTAGTATTACAACTATTTCATACACACACAAGTGACTTGTTATTGACTTAAGATTTAGGAAAATGGATTCAGAAGCTCTCATACTTTGTTTGTTATCAGTCATTTGAATATCACTTTTAGACTTAACCTTTTGCAATAAGAGCTAAATCAGGACTCTTCAGATACTACTTGGACAGCTACCGCATGTGAATGAAGGAAAATACATTTCTGAAAGGGTTTGTTTGTTATGAATTTCGCGCAAAGCTATACGAGGGCTATCTGCTCTAGCCGTCCCTAATTTATCAGTGTTAGACTATATGGAAGGCAGATAGTCATCACTCTTGGGCTACTCTTTTACCAACGAAAAGTGGGATTGACCGTCACATTATAACGCCCCCACGAGCATGTTTAGTGTGACGGGGATTCAGATTGCGAGTCTAGCGTCCTAACCACCTGGCCATGCTGGGCTCTTCTAAAAGTGATAGCCTATTTGAAGAAAACCTGTTTACTATGTTTTAACATATACTTTTGTATTTCAAGGAACATTAACACTTCTTTGTAAATAATCAGTGTTGTCTTTATAAACAGAACCTAAAATTTGACGTTGTTAATATGTATGATGTTTTACAAATCTCGAAATTATTAAAAGACAATTTGTTAGAATTTATTGGATGATTTTTAAGCCACTTTTTTATAAAAACTAAACAGAATATGGTTGGATGTAGTACGTCATATATATTAAGTTCAACTTAAGGTACTTCTACATATAAAGATGTATAATTGAATGCGACAGCTATTTTTTCATGTTTTTTATACGTTATGCATTGTATTATGAATTACTTAAGTCAAGTGAGAAGTCAAAGTTAATGAATGGTGGTAAACTGGAAACACCTAAGTCGGTATATGCAAATCAGTTCTGTTTATACCGTACTTTTTATTAACCTATCGATACTTCGATATTTTAAACATTATATAAAATAATCAACATGAGAGTGAGTTCAGTGGCTATCAAAGAACAGCATCTGTTTTAGTCCCGTTTTTTTAGATTTAAGAACGTCATTTTTAAGTTCTGAAGAACATGCGATGAAAAACACAATGTTTCGTTGTTTGAGTTCCAGAAGTTTTGACATTTATATATTCACTAACTTTCAAAGTTTGAAATTAGCCTCAAACTGAAATTTTGAATTATACACGTTAAAAGGATCTCTTCATTTAGCTCAAGGGTAACAAGCTCACCATAACGTTTCAGCTTAGTCAATTTTGATAAACTTTCTACGTAATTAAGAGAGCATCCCTTCAGGGGGTTTTAATTACGATATAAGACGTATGCTACGGGTCTGTCGTCATATTAGCATAACTTTGTAAAATATTACATGTTTGAGTTGTCAACCGTTAACGTCAGCTTCTCTAAATTTCTGTCAGATCATCTATTAGAGCTGAGATTAAACACAATAACAAGCATTTTTGTTGAGAAATAGACCATGAAAATCGAAACTTGCTAGCTATTAATAAACATAAAAGAAAACTTATACATAAAAACACCTGGAAAACTTCCAAACATAAATGGATAGAAAATAGAATTTGCTTGTAATCGATCTTGCTCTGTTGATAGAGTTGAACGTCTTCAAAATAAAATGTTCAGAAGGTCATTGTATGTATTTATAAAACGTGAGCTTAGGTCTACACGTTCCTTTCCAAAATCGTCAGTAATATTTCTTGCCATTGAAGACGTTTGTTCAAATACTCAAGAACTCATTTGTATTACAGGACTTTTATGCACAATAGTCCGCACTGGATTTCAAACTGTTAATGACTGTGTCTGCCTGGAGAATGGAATAGGATGTCGTTTTGATCTCTAAGCTGAGATCTTTATCCTACACTTGAGGCAGATGCAGTCTATAACAACATGGTTTTTAATTTTTATATCTTCTTTTTTGATGTAGAGTATTACAAAAACACAATTTTGTTTAGTTTCTTGACGAGTTTGAATTTCCTTTCTTCGAAGTGTAAAACAATATAAATAAAATTACACAAAACAAAAGAATTGAAACCTAAGAATTTAATTTTGTTTTTACAATTATACGTTTTTATTTCAAATGTTTGTCGAAAATACATGTACATGATCTCTCTCTGAAGGTGCAGAAAAATTGAATTTTTAGCCCATTTGTTAAATCAAGTTCTAAGAAAGCTTCCGTATACCATATTGTTTGAACCAGTGGTTCTCAACTAATTTTGGTTCAGAATCCATTTGTAAATATTGATGGCCAGTCACGGCTTAGCACTTAACTTTAGTGCAAACAAACAAACAAAGTGCTTTCTAAATAGATAAATAAAATATTATCAGTTTTCATAGTCTGTTCAGACCCTTTCGGCCTGATGGTCAGGGCGCTCAAATCGTAATCTGTGGGCATAGGTTCGAATCCCATCAGTGAACATGCTCATACTTTCATCCGTGGGGGCGTTATTATGTAGTGATCAATTTCATTATTCGATTAGAGTAGTCAAAGAGTTGGCGGTGTGTGGTGTTTCTAATTTATCACTTCTAAATTATGGATGGCTAGCGCATCGAGTAGCTTTACGCGAACTTCCACAAACAAATAATCATACTGTTTCACAGATTTTGGCTTCTCAATTTTGGGTCGCGGCCCATTGGTTGAGAAACGCTGGTTTGGAGAAGGTAATAGAAAACCTGAAATCTTCCTACACACGACTATTGTAACGATTATTTGCTAGTAGCATAAAATAAATGTTGTTTTTCTTTAATTATTTTATTAGGTTGAATGGAATGCATCACATACAAAGAAGGCTGTTTCGTAATATTATTTTTCCAATGACAATAAAAAACGATTATTTATCAATTGTCCAACTACTTTATTCCAAACCATGACAACCGTTATTATTTTACAGTACCAAAGCTGAAAAAAAAGTTACGTGTATATTGAATGAAATAACGGAATTTTAAAATTGTTTATTAAATGTAGAGTTAAGACGCTCTCTTGTCTGTAAGTTACATATTTAAGACCCTAAATTCCCTGATGATTTTCTCCAGTAATGATTTTGAGATAAATCCTTTCCTTTCAGGATGCTCATAAGTAACTACTCAGCAACAATCACACGAGAGATTATGAATGACGTAATGGGTTTTGAGTGGAATACCACTTTCCTATTTATTTCGCACAATAATCTACTAATTCCATAAATATTGGTAATTGGTTAACTATTCTAGAACTGAAAAGAAAAACTAGAGAACAGATATAAGTAAATGTGCGTAGGAAAATACATATTTTATTATAAAACAAAAAAACTTTTTGTAACATCAAAAGACTTTAGCAGACTATTCAAGAACGAAGAACGCAGATAAAGTCCCTAAAAATACAAATACTTAATGTACTGACATCGACACTAATGGCTTAATTAATGGAACAACAAAATTTAATTCAAATTTGTGTACTCGTTTCAAAATCGAAAGTCATCAACTTTTTTCTTCCTTGTTATATAATATTTGTTTTTAGATTTTATTACTAATTCCATTTTGGAGTAGTTTTATCTAATTATTTTCTAAGTCTTCCTTCCACCTTTAGTTGTTAAGGGTTTACTTCTATACTTCTATCTAGGTTGTAAAAATTTTATATTTTTTTCAACTATATAATTTCCAGATGCAATAGATCAATAAATCGAAAATAAGAAACACTGATAACTTCCGAGTTTTTCAAAAGAGAATGTTTTCTAAAACATTGAGTGATCAGAAGAGAGGTATTTCGTAAGCAACAAAATAATAATTTTGTGTTTGTTCAGTAAATTTGATAGAAATGCTGAGTTTTCAATGTCTACCATTGCAGTAACGTATGAGGTCGTTAACATATTAGTTCATTCTTCCAATCAGAAACCTGATTTTCTTAATTGGTGCATTTCTGTTGCATGTCACTGTTTCTTTAACTCTGAGAAAAAGCTAATTAAGGAAGTCCATGTTGTTTATTATTGTTCGTGTTATTTAAGTTAGCTGTCATTCAAGAGATCTGTTGAATGAGAACTTTGTTATCAGGTTTTGGAAGATGCTGTTCAAGCTGCTTAGAATTTTTTTTTATATCTAGCCGAAAAAATTATATACTGATAGCAAAATAGTCTGAACACTTCAGATATTTTAGATATAAGGTTATACAAAGCCTGATAAGTTAGGAATACATACACCACCATAAGGCTGATATGAAGATCATTTTTTTGAGTTATACTCTCTTCTTTTGTGGAATGACATTAAGAGCTGGGTGTTAAAAGCACTCCCTACCGCCACTATTTTATCCGCTACCTCTTCCTACAAAGTCACCCTGATCATCACACAGTGTATACCATTTTTAAGTATATACATATTGGGTTCTTAAAGCTTATACGAATATTTTGGTGAGGTAATAATAAATAATGTAATAATATGTTATGTTATAAATAAATAGTATGAAGGTTAGGATTTTTGTTTTATTTATCATAACATTTCATAACCTAGTCAAAGAACGGGTACGTCAACTTGTGTATTATGTTATTAAAGGTGTTCTGAATTCGTATCAAAGTATATTAAATTACAATAAATGTTTTTGGAGACCTAAGTCGTTTTTACTGTAATTTATGTTTTATGTAACACCTCTATCCCTTGTAACTCATCGTAATACAGGCTTAGACACCCTCACACCCCCATAGCGTTATGTAATTCTTGAATGGTCCTCAAATTATTATACAATTTATGATCTATTATCATTTTTTTATTATTGTTACCAATCAATTTTATACTAAAAAACTACTTGTCACAAAATCAGTATTCGTAACAAAAACTGCCATATCACGATAATGATGTAACAAGAATGCACCAGTCACAAGTTGTCCTAGTAACAATGTTGGGTAACGAAATGTCCAGTAACTAGATGTTCGTAACAAAATGCCCAAATCCCATTTCAATTGCGTTCACATCTAACATTGAATAGTACGTTAAGCTCTATACGTGTGTAAAATCAGGTGTTTTTTAGCATAAAAACCACAATTTTTCATCATATTGTTTGACTAGATAGTTTAGAGAGAAGGAGGTTAGTCAAGTTATTTTTGTTTTAAAAAATTATGGGTTTTGCCGTCACTCTTATAACGCCACCATGGTCCCAAAAGTGTGGAGGTATCTTAACGGCAATGGATCATGAACCATGAATCCTCAGGTTCACTAGGCCAACCGCGGCCATGTAAATTTTGGAGTACCTTGTGCTTCATCATTAGTGAAGACATTTCCAACTGGTTTACCAAAACCTTGTCAGGAAGGATAAGACACTGAAAAAAAAAAAGACGCCGCATTCGCTGCAGACATTAATCGATAGGCTCATGAGTGAATCAATGTCGAGAATTTTTCTAATCTATTAACTGTGGCCTATTTTTGAAACCAAAAACCTATAACAGAGAACAAAAACTAATTAACTCTGCAATAGGCACCGATATATTGGATAGAGTGACAACTGAGAGAAATGGTTCCTTTGAATTTTGGGACAACAAACATATCGATAATAAGCGAGGATATTAAATGGATAAATTTTGTAGTAAATTTTAAATTAAATATGAAATAAAATGGAAAAGGTTCTACTAACTACAGTTGAATGCAATATTAACGGTATTTTCTATTAACATTTTTGTGCGATTCCTACATTATTACAGACAATTAACCAGCAAATCTATTGACCCACAGGCATTTTGATGCATAAATAGTTTACAAAAATGTATTAAAAATGAATGGGATATCAGCCCCATACGTAAAATAGTTAAAAAAAATATGCCAGATTTAATGATATGTCCCTTACAGGGTTAGGGAAGATATTTTAATTTTGAAATCATTCACGATATCATACAAACAATGATATTGCATTGAGACTGTATCCATATCACAGCATGTATATCAAAGCTAATCATGTTACTGTCCTATTCAAGATAACTTCCTATAATGTTAGAAGATGCTTAAGCAGGCCATATAGTAGTGAAAATGTGTCCTGACAGGCTAAAAGGTTTGTTGTTTCATCCTTCAATTAGATTATATTCAAAAAAAGACCTGGTTTGTATGCCGTAGTTCGATGTTGCTTTTCCTTCCTGTGTCTATAAGAAACACGTTACTTTTTACACCAGCTTTCCTACAGGCTAAATATAACATAATCAACTCAATATGACTAAAGCTATTATTTTCAGTTCCAATATTTAACGAAATATCAACGCCATCTATGTTGTAGAAGTACTATCTAGATGTTTGTTTATTCGAGTTTCTAAGCCTCAAAATATATTTTTCATAATGTAGTGTATATGTTTTTGTTGCTATAAATTTTAAGAATTTTCTTTCACGATATAAAATAAGTTTTGTAATGCCTTTAATTAAAGTATAATGTTTCTTCGTTTTTACTACACAAAACGTTATCTATAATTTCTAATACAGCATGGTTTTAATGCTTTAGATTTTAAATATTTACTTTATTAATATGTAATTGTGTTAGTAATAGCGTTAATAAAACTTAATGTGTTCTCGTACTTTACATTGTATGAAAATTTTTCATATTAATGTTCATTTTTAGTTCAAATATCGTAGTAATTTTTGTTGAATATTGTGATTCAATACATATTTTCAAAAGTCTCTAGTATACCAAGATGCAAATGTAAATTTGGAAGAAGAAAAAATCTGGTGTTAAGTTTGTTTGGAATTTCGCCGTCCATAATTTAGCAGTGAAAGAGTAGAGGGAAGGCATCTAGTCATCACCATCCACCACCAATTCTTGGGCTACTCTTTTACCAACGAATAGTGGGATTGACCGACACATCCTAATGCCCCCACGGCTGAAAGGGCGAGTATGTTTGGTGGGACGAAGATTCGAACCCGCGAACCTCATATTGCGAGTCAAGCGTTCTAATCATCTGGCCATGCTGGGCCTCGTGGTGTTAAGAAAAGTAAAAAGCGAGCACATTTTATTAAAAACTAATATTTTCAAAAATAACCTTCCACTCTCCAATTCGCTTCTTCTTCTATATGTACTGTCAGATGAAAGTGCTGACTGCAAGAGATGATCAAGGACAACGAAAAATGTTGAAAATAATACACCAATTAATAAAGTTAAGAATTCGAATAATTCTAGGAGCATTGCAAACGATAAACTAATGAGATTAAAATTTAAAACGATTTTCCTTCTCTAATGATTAGGTTGTTTAAATGTTGTTCTTTACGACGTGATTGTTTCATGACTTCATGCCTTTTAAAATGTAATAAGAATTGTTTGTTAACGAAGAAATACATGTTACTAGATAATTATCGCAGGGAACTTTTTTTTTGTTGTTCAAAGTTCAACAAATAGTAATTATTCAAAAAATGCCTTAATTTAGGATAATAACCTGTGATAAATAGCAAATCAAGAAGGTCACCTTTCTAAATTACGTGCCCCCCGGTGGCACAGTGGTATGTCTGAGAATTTACAAAGCTAGAATCCGGGTTTCGATATCCTTGGTGGGCAGAGCACAGATAGCCCATTGTGTAGCTTTGTGCTTAATCAAAGAAAACAAACAAACAATCTAAACTGCATAGCCAAACAGTTGAAAACGAATCTACGTTTATTTCAAATAGAATAACTAAGGGAATAATATCACCTAAGTAAAAAAAAAAATATATTTTTTATACGAAGTTTCGACAAAATGCTCTTGGGTCATTGCCTTGATTATTTTTATAATACTTTTGTAACAATGCATATTTTAATTTTTACCTTTGATTTGACTCCATTATATCAACGTTACAGGGAGAGGGGAATGCGCTTAGTAACAAGGATTAATAAGAGATACAAAAGAAGATTAATAACTTGTTAATTTAAACGTGCAGTTTCAACAGTAACTTGTTCAAAAAGAAGGGCATTCTTTTATATAATTTTAACTTTTTGTTTTGTTTTACGTATTTCACTAGTTCAGTATTTTTAACTTTTCGTTTTGTCTTATGTATTCCAGCATGTTTACCTTTACGTTTTATCTTATGTATTTCCGTATTTTTATCTTTATGTTTCGTTTTATGTATTTCAGTATTTTTAACTTTATGTTTTGCTTTATGTATTTTAGTATATTTCTCATCATTATATCTGCATGTTTAGGTATATTTTGTGCATATTCAACAATATGTTGAACAACTAAAAACTTCAAGAAATGGAAATATTAATCGTTGATTATTTTAATATTATAATACTACTTAGGCATAAAAATGCACACTATTACTGTTTATATTGAAATGCTAAGCTGCTGAACACAACTTATAGAGGTCATAAGCTGCGTTTATTTCTCCACCATTAATGTTAGATATTAAATAAAAATTTTAGAATGTACTTTTCCAGATAAATATAATTGCAAGTTTACGAATTGTTTTCTGTATTTTGCCATAAGGTATATTTAACTGGAACGTAAGAAAATGCATTATTTTATTATAACTTTGTGTTTCGTTTTCTGTATTTAGTATTTACCACTGGAGAAAATTAACAGTTTGCTTTATGTATTCTTGTTGGCTTAACAACTGCCTCACAAAAAAATGACTTTTCTATCTTTCTTTATGAAGTTACTAAAAGTAGAGCGTTGTTGTCTAATGGCTTTGTTATCCAATATAAAATACTTACATTTAAGCTGTTCCTTGTAAGGCCCGAACTGTATTACTCAACCCTTTTGGAGGTTATTGATTTCTTATTTCTTTCAGCGTTAACACGTATGTGTTCTGAAGAAATGTTATTAACCTTTGAGATCGTTTATCGTTTACAGAGGTCTTTATGATTTTGATGCATAATTGCATATTGGTGAATAAAGCATATAAGGACGTCAGATTAATGCATAGTAATTTGTTATTACCAATAAAAATTTATACCAGAACTTAATTACTCACAAAGATTCAACTTTGCTACTAGTATTATGTGGGCTATTAGTCTTTTCAGACGAATCACCGAGGATTATATATGTGTGTGTGTTTTATCTGTGTAACAGAGAAACATTAACGTTTTATATTATGTATTCCTGTTAGTTGAGCAACTGCTTCACAAAAAGGCGACTTTTATATCTCACTTTATTAAGTTACCATTAGTTATTTAATCTCAAATTATGTTCCTGATAGGTTAAAATAATTAATAACATTAATAAGTTTCTAAGACAATTCATCCCAACTGTAGTATGTATGGAGTTGAGTTATTAATGTATTGTTGTTTGCGCTATATGTTGGGGACTTGATCATTTTAACGTGTGCATAAGATCGATAGACTTAAGCATGTTAGTGTACGTAATTAAAGTGCCAGCTAAGCCAATCAAACTGTATTTCGAAGTTAGTCTGTTTATATACTTTGTACTCTTTGTAGATATGTAATAAGAAACCTATCAATTGTATTGCATAAACTATAACATTCTAATTTAATATGTAAAGTGGTTTATTGGCCCTCTTTCAAAACTTAGCGCTGTTCAAGCACCTAGTGACAACTTCATAAACCGCAGTTTCTGTATGTAATATTTAGATCTGGCATGGCCTGATGTTTAGGAAGCTCCACTCGTGGGTTCGAATTCCTGTCACTGAACATGCTTGCCCTTTCAGCGGTGAGTGCGTTATAATGTCACGGCCAATCCCACTATTCATTGATAAAATAGTTGGCGGAGGGTGGTGTTGACTAACTGCCTTTGCTGTATTTCACTGCTAAATTACGAACTACTACTTGGAGAGAAGATGGGCGCCACCAGATAAATTTTCCCCGAGAATCACCATGATGCATCTGCATCAAAGGAACACCAACAGTAGTAATCGGACTTGGAACTAAGCAAAAAAACAAAAAATAAACTGTGATTTATAATAAAGAAAAAATATTAATCAACTTGTACCCCCCCAAAACAAAAAGCTTTATTAATTAAAATCTGATTTTTAGTTCTTTCATGAGAGATTGAATTACTCTCAGGTAAATAGTGAAAACATTTCAGTGTTGCTTTTTTATAAATAAGTAAAAGAAGAGTCTGGCATTAATGCATCTAGAATTTTCTCGTTTAATCTTTACAAAATTTACATACCTACGTTGCTTTAAGTATCTCTTTGAAAATAAGTGGTTTCAAATCAGCCTTTGGTTTCTCCTCACAATGCCTCTTACTTAGAACTTGATATTTTTTCCCATTGAAATAGCCTTGGTTTCCAATAAAATTTTCCAATATTTCCAATACATTACCTTGTAAATCAGTTGTATATGCATTTTGTCATATTAGTCCTATTTACTGTCGCGCAATGAATTTCTTTTATATTGAGAAGATGTTGAATAATTAAGATTATTTCCTCATTTTCACAGTTGCAAGATACTTCACTATTGGTTACCACCCAGGTTACGCGTGAGCAAATTCAGTTAGAGAATTTACTGTGGTACTTGGTTCGTCACCGCAGAATTATAGGGAAGAAGACTTGATTTTGAATGCTGCTACTTATCTAGGTCAATAAAACGTAGTGTTTCAGCTCAAAGCTTCACAATGGGCTATCTGCACTTTATTTACCGCGAGAAATCGAACCCTAAATTTAAGCACTGTAAATTCGTAAGCTGAGCGTTGACTCAACGAAGAACATTATTTCTGCATAAATAAAACTATTACATCGTGTAATAGATATGTAACTTAATCTCATAAGGTAAAAAAAAGAGAAGAAAGTAACAACAAAAGTACCAGACTGAGTTGAGTTCTGCACTTAAAACGTTCTTATTCTTGTTATTGTATCAAATTATCTTTTTATGACATTAATCCTTTAGGCGGACAAAATCTACTAAGGATCCAGCCGGTCTTCGAGACTTCAATTACTATTGGAAACAATATATCATGATACATGAACACTAGACCTAAAAAGCCAGTCTGTTCAATACAGAAACCACACATATAAATGTTTGTCTGAAAATCTCAATTAAATGAAGCTGTACAAAAAGAAAATGTCACAATTCCAACAAGGTATTTAAATATCCAGTTCTTTATCTCAGATGATTCAATGAATTCAGTCTGATAACAATGTTTTGCCTTATTTAATCTTAAAAAAAGATGGAATAGGAAATAATAATAATAATGAAGATGTAGATACTGGTGAAATCTAGAAAAATAAAGAACCATATCTCGATACGATAGAGGGTTTTCTTCTTTGAAATCCTGGTTTTTAGTAGTGCAATCTTTATTTGTCCTTTATGAATTCAAACCACAGCTGGTTGCTTGATGGATT
>NW_013666853.1:183787-203717 GCF_000517525.1 Limulus polyphemus | reverse complement strand
TCTTTATTTGTCCTTTATGAATTCAAACCACAGCTGGTGGCTTGATGGATTATTCTCGTACCTGAAATTTGTTCGAGAAAAAAAAAAAAGTTGGGCATTCGACTTCTTTTGATCGACTCACTTGTAAGTATGGACTATACTTACATTAACATTTATTAAGTGAATTTCTAATATCGACAACGGATTTATCAAATAGACAATTTCAATGCGACTTTGTAGTGTTATAGCTCCTGCGTGCTAATACTTGTAATTAATCCAATTCAGATGTGATATTTTAATTGTATTAAGCATCTTCCAATAAATATTATGATTGTATTTTGATCTCATGTATTCTTTTCAAATAAAAGTGCTTGATATATATTATCATTCATAAAGTGTTTTTAACTATCAGCACAAGTTGAAGCGTTTACTTTAATGAACACGAAACTTAATATTTGTTGATCTCAGAGTCATCTAGTGACAAATTTCGAGACTATTATACCACGAATGTTTTTTTTTTCTGTGGTTAGAAATAAAAAGCTAAATCATACTCTAATTTCAACGTCACGTAATGTGTACGAAAAAGCTATTGTATACAAAATATGTAGATAATCCACAAAATTAATTTTATGTAACACTTTTACATATAATATGGTTCATGTCATATTTCTTCACTTAAATAAAATTAAAAAAAGCGTAAAGTAATTAAATTCGCTACTTTGTGTAAACGTTTTAGCTATTTTTAGAACATCTCCCATTTTTCGCTGTGATCGTCTGTTCGGCGACAGTACTCGAATCACAGATCCTCCGGTATACAAAAAACTGGCCTATTAACCACTATCTCATAGCCAGCCAATTCATTTTGCTGTAATGGTTATTAGCCATACAAATAAGATTTCAGTATTATTCTCCAAAATTATATCATTATTGTTACTAAGAAGGTGTTGTTGTTTGAATTTGAGCACAAAGTTACACAATGGGCTATCTGTACTCTGCCCACTACGGGTATCAAAACCCGGTTTCTAGCGCTGTGCTACTTTGGTGCGTTACTAAGAACAAAAATAATTCCAGTAAATACTTTTGAAGTAATGAATAAAACATAACCATGTACAAGGTATGACAACCGTTTGGCAGAGCTACAAAAACTTCAGTGAATGAAAGATGGCCACTCCTAAGTGAAATGAAAAAGAAAAGTATCATAATATTTCAAAAATCCCTAATCTCGTTTCAGTTGGTCATAAGCTTCAGTCTTGTATAGATTACCCAGTTGCTACACAGACACATGGCGGTCGTTGTAATAAAGAATAAACATTTAATGGAAAACTAAACATGAAATTATATGTAATACTGTAAAAATATCACAAATCCATGTTTACAAGAAATGCATACTATTTGATTAATGTTTGATAGTAGATCATGTTGAATTGTAGCATTGTCTGTTAAAATTGAACAGGAAGAATATATAACTGTTATTATTCTTTAAATAATTTTAAAGTGCTATTGTTGTAATTCTAGAAGATATGAAAATAAAATAGAAGACCTTAGAGCGCTAGTCGAAACAGAGGATTTTCAAATAATGGGAATACTGAAACGTGATTAAATATAAACAATTTTGATTAAAGAAATCTCTTTGAAATAAAGGATCATTGGTTACCTAATAGGGATAAATAGAATGAGGGATGAAGTGACTTTGTATGTAGAATGTGAATTACATTATGTTGAATTTCAGGATAGCAAGAAGGGTAAATCTATTCGGTTTTCTGTTAACAGTTATAAGGGTGAGAAAGTTTTTAGTTGCAATGTGTTACAGATCACCAGACAAAACTTATTCAATTAATAGTAAATTCTACAGTAAGATAAAAACATTCGGCTGCCAATTAGGTCATAATTATGAGGAATTTTAATTTCAGGCATATAGATTGAGAAATGTTAGGGTCAGACCATGAGGAAGACAGGTTTGAGAAACTGTTCAGGATGGTTTTCTTCACTAATTGGTCAGTGAATAAACTAGGAAAATGTTATTTTAGATTTATTGTTACCTTTTAATATAGAAATGGTTGAGAATGTAGAGATTGGAGAAAATCTTGGTGCAAGTGACCATTGCTCTATTAGGTTTGACGTAAATGAAGATCGGGAATACTGAGATCTTGGTTTCAAATTTCAAAAAACAAACTTTGAAGAGGTGAGACAAAAATTATCCGTTGTGAATTGTGCAGATGAATTAACTGGAGACAGTGATAAAATGTGGAAATTTTTTTATAAATAAAATGTTCGGTTTTCAAGATAAACATCTAAAAAGGGTGACTGCAAGTAAAAAACCAGGTTGGCTGAAAAAGGGTATAAGGGATAAAATTAAAGAAAAGTATGATAATTTTTTTACATTTACTGCTATGACGGGAAACCTAAAGAACTGTAGAAGACCAAGAGAGTTCGTAAAATAGGAAATTAGGAATTCAAAAGGGTATATCAAAAAAAGGGTTTGCTGAAAATGTAAAAATTAACAATAAGGATTTTTGTTACAAATGCATTAACGGTAAGCAAAATATTAGGAATTTGAGGAATGATAAAGGAATGCGCATATCTGATGATTACGTGATGGCTGTGCTATTAATTTCTACTTTTTCTTTAATTTGTAATATTTAAGCAGTTTTCATCGTCTTGAACTGTTGTTAGAAGGAAACAAGATCAAACAGTACGGATCACATTAATTGTGAACTTGTTAAGAAAAAATTGGCAAGTTTAAAGAATAATGGGACTCCTTGGTCAGATGATGTTTCCCCAAGGGTTTTGAAAGATATTAAGGATTGGATGCATGAGCCACTTGCTACAATGTTTTTGTAAGTCCCTGAATAATGAGTACGTTCCAGAAGATTGGAAGATGGCTAATGTTACTTTTCTCTTCAAGGGAGATGATAAACATTTTCCAGGTATTAGTCATCAGTGGTGGGAAAAGTTTTTGAAGGTCTTATAAAATATGTTTTGCAAAGTCATTTAATAATTATAATTTTTTGGATATTTTAAAGGTAAGATTGACTAGGAGAAAATCTTGCTTTGGTAATTCTTTGACATACTTTAAAAAGGTTAATGCTTACGTAGACGGAGGCAAAGACGTAGATTTAGTGTATTTGGATTTTCAGAATGCATTTGACAAGGTGTTACACAAAAAGACTTGATAAAAAATGACCTGTATAGGTGTGAGGATACGATGGCTCATTATATAGAAACTGGTTGGATCGAAGAAAGCAAAGGGTTTTTATAAATGGTTCACTCAAACTGGATTAATATCACAAGTAGGGTACCTCACAGCAGTGTTAGTACTTTTGCTCTTTTTGATTTACGTCAATGAGATAGATGAAAGAATAATCAATAAGTTACTAACGTTTGTTGGAAATATTAAGGTTTTTAAGTGTTGCTGGCTGTGATGAGGAAGAAGCTACTTTGCAAAATAATTTGGATAATTTGATAAGTTGGGCAAATGAATGACAGATTTCTTTCAATTATAATAAATGCAAGTTAGTGCATGCATGTTAACATAATTTGAATTATAATTATAATTTCAATTGGAATAACTATAACAGTGTTATAGAAGAAAATGTTCCTTGTGTTCTGGTGGATTAGTCTCTTAAGATATAAAGGATTTTAATTTGTATTTACAGAAATACTGAATACAAGTCTAAGGAGGTTATAATTTCCTTGTAAAAACACTTGTTAGGCCCCATTTTGAATAT
This sequence comes from Limulus polyphemus, assembly GCF_000517525.1. Taxonomy (NCBI): domain Eukaryota; kingdom Metazoa; phylum Arthropoda; class Merostomata; order Xiphosura; family Limulidae; genus Limulus; species Limulus polyphemus. Next base: position 200,010 of record NW_013666853.1, on the reverse strand, counting down.
TGTGTCAGTTTTGGGCTCCTTGCCTTAGGAAGGACATTGGATTATCGGAAAGATTTCAAAGGATGGCTACTAGGCTGATATCTTGGATGGAAAAGTTGTCGTATGAGGACAGATTAAGGGCTGAATTTGAGTTTTTTTTTAATAGTTTAGTTTATAGATGGGATAGTATAAATGAGACAAATATGTCTCTTGTTATCCTTAAATTTTATGCTATATAATAAAAAAGTGTTATTGTGAGTATGGAACTTGGTGTTTAATTTTTATAAATAAATATCCATGTGAATGCATTTTATTATTTGTTAGCAAATACTTATCAAATAGTTTATGTATTGTTGGTTTTCATACATAGATGGCACTAAATGATAAGCAGTATATGACTCTTACCATAAAATTTACGACAAAACAACCTAATATCTCCCAGTTTGTGTCGAGATAAGCTGAGATTTAATGCAACTCTATAATTTATACTGAATCACGAACTACGTTTGTGTCAAAAGTAACACTCAAACTGCAACACACCAAACACGAACAATCATGGTAAGCTTCAACATTTGGGTTGCATACTCATTTGTCAAGGTCATAGCTGCGAAATGTTTATTCTACTTATTCTTTAGTTCTCACGTCTGTAAACTAATTGTTAGTTTTAAAACTTAGTACTTTAAAGAGTATTCTCACTTTATACAATGATTTTGCAAATAATTTTCTTCGGAAATGCTCTTTCTTCATATTAAAAACAAACAAATCTGTATTACAGATAGTTGTTTTGAATACCAATTACAGAAGTAGCCCGAAGGAGGTAATTGTTGTCTTCAGGTGTTACAACATTAACATGGAGGTAATTGTTGTCTTCAGGTGTTACAACATTAACATGGAGGTAATTGTTGTCTTCAGGTGTTACAACATTAACATGGAGGTAGTTGTTGTCTTCAGGTGTTACAACATTAACATGGAGGTAATTGTTGTCTTCAGGTGTTACAACATTAACATGGAGGTAATTGTTGTCTTCAGGTGTTACAACATTAACATGGAGGTAATTGTTGTCTTCAGGTGTTACAACATTAACATGGAGGTAGTTGTTGTCTGTAACCATTTTCTGTATATGTTACGAAACTAATTTAGAGGTAATTGTCTGTAGGTGTTATGAAACCAGCCGAGAGGTAGTTGACGTTTGTGAATGTTATGTAACTTGGTGATAGACAATTTTTATGCTAAAAATTACTAAACAAGTAAGATCATATCATAGTGCTATCTATACCTATTGATCCCTGGTGGATCAGCGTTAAGTTTACGGACTTGCAATGCTAAAACCCAGAGTTTGATTCCCCATGACTGACAGAGCGCAGATTTACTGCAATATATATATATATATATATTGTGTGTGAGAACTATTACTCCAATTACACATCCCTCCAGTGGCACAGTGGTATGTCTGCGGACATATACCCCTAGAAACTGGGTTTCGGTACCCGTGGTGGGCAGAGCACAGATAGCCCATTGTATAAATTTGTGCTTAACTACAAACAAACAAACCTATTAAGGATAGATTTCAATACCTGATAATGAATTTCCTGTTATCTTGATTGTGAGATACAATCAGTCTTTTACTGAAATTGTGATAGTTGATTGTATGATTGCATGTTGTTATCAAAGAAAATGTAATCGTCAGTAGAACTCTTAATTGATATATAAAATTTCAGTGATTTAAGCCTCACAAAAGTTTCATAAAAATGAAGATGGCTTTAGGTTTTACGTACTTGTGGCCAGTGGTATCAAAACCAATACATTTCTTCATCGTTTTAAAGTCCAGTATCGAGGGGACGACATTTAAGTATTAGTGTCAATGCAGGTTTCTCTTCATACTGAGTAAATTGATTCGTCATTGCAGGTTTCTCTTCATACTGAGTAAACTGATCCGTCATTGCAGGTTTGTCTTCATATTGAGTAAACTGATCCGTCAATGAAGATTTCTCTTCATATTGAGTAAACTGATCCGTCAATGCAGGTTTCTCTTCATACCGAGTAAACTGATCCGTCATTGCAGGTTTCTCTTCATACTGAGTAAACTGATCCGTCAATGCAGGTTTCTCTTCATACCGAGTAAACTAATCCGTCAATGCAGGTTTCTCTTCATACTGAGTAAACTGATCCGTCATTGCAATTCAACTATGAAATAAATGATTGTGTAACAAAGGTATTTGTTAATGATCGATCAATCAATGCTATTATTGTTCCACATAAAGTAAAACGATTGTTATCTATTTCAAATATCTGTTGATATTCAGGTAACTCATGGATGTTTTTGATATAAAGGAAACTGAATGGTAAAGTAATCCACTTGTTTTTCAATAGGTTAAGAACGAAAGTGGGGAACAATTCTATTTTAATTTAATGTCCTAACAAATGAATTGCGAAATGGTTTCTATCAATTTTCCATTTGACTAATCAAAGTGCTTTTGAAAGTATTTCTATGATAAAATTTCCACGCTATATATTGGAAACTTTTGATGTGTGTGCTAACGATAAAATAAAAGATTTTTCAATGATTAATCTTCGATCTTGAAAACAACTTTTTCGTATTCTACATTTAGAATATATTGTTTGGTCTGAAGGCTTTGCGCTTAACAACGAACAAACCAAACGTTACACGTAGCTCATGTGTAGCTGATACTGTATATATTAATATTACCGACTTTGCAACGTCGTGTTCCCATGACAACCTGATATGATTTGAGCTTCTTAATGTTATGTAAAAAAGCAAATTCATTTGTGTGGATTTAGAAAATATTTCGATTTACGTCATCCTGAACTCTCATTGTGAATAAATCTCTTTGGATTACTGGTAATCAGACTAAACAACCATTTCACGTACTAATGTAATCTCAGAGTGGATGGAACCGCATACCGATTTTACAATTAATGATTAGTGTATTTGGAAAGAACTATTTATCAGGATATTTAAAATTCCCATTTCAACCAGTATCTATATGCATCTGCTACGCTTTCCTGCACATGTTCGCAGTTAACAATAAAAAGCTTTGTATTTGCCGACTATTTACTTCTAAGTCATGTAATTAATAATTGTCACAACTCCGGCTCTGTATCATTTGGGAACAGATAATGCTAGTTTCTCATTCTCTATAAATATACCAACCAGACGTTGTGATATCGCTAGACAATGTATGTGTGTATGTGTCGTGGCTTATCGTAATTCTATAGTAATTTGTTTAATTTGAAAGATAAAAAGTTTCGAAATCAACTTGACTACTTAAGTCCTTGGAATTAAAGTAATTATGTCATGTATATTACATTTAAAATAGATTAATTAGTGGTATAATCGTTTTTATACTGCAAAAAAAAGGAAAACATTTTTTTTTTCATAAGTACACACATACCATCGGACTGGAAGAGTTTGGAGTCAAATATTTTGGACTTAAAATTAATTGAGGTTAAGTACCTTAAGTCTGTGGATGTCAATCGTTATCATGGTTAGTAGCCTATTCGCTCAATCATCTAAGTCTAATCATTAATGAGTAAAATTTTTGGCAACTATATAATTATCAGTAACTAGTTTTAATCTTTCGTCTAGGCTGCTAACGCACCATACTCCCGTAAAGGAGACTCAGGATCGAATCCTAAACACAACCAATGCACAAATAGTTCTGCTCAAGACTTCTTTCAAGATAAAGGCAGATTAGCAGCCAAAACATGGAATAAAAGCTAGTTAGTTACTAATTAATCATTAGACTTTGGTGACTGTCTACACTATACTAAACTTGACAACGATTACTTTAGGGTGCTTTCAAAAAATTAAAACTGACTTATGTTGTTTTGGAAATACTTTAAGGTAAAATAACTGTTAGAAGAGACTTGTTTTGGAAGTACTTTAAGGTAAAATAACTGTTAGAAGTGTCTTGTTTTGGAAATACTTTAAGGTAAAATAACTGTTAGAAGTGACTTGTTCTGGAAATACTTTAAGGTAAAATAACTGTTAGAAGTAACTTGTCTTGTTCTGGGAATACTTTAAGGTAAAATAACTGCTAGAAGTGACTTGTTTTGAAAATACTTTAAAGTAAAATAACTGTTAGAAGTGACTTTTCTTGTTTTGGAAATACTTTAAGGTAAAATAACTGTTAGAAGTGACTTGTTCTGGATTTACTTTAAGGTAAAATAACTGTTAGAAGTGACTTGTCTTGGAAATACTTTAAGGTAAAATAACTATTAGAAGTGACTTGTATTGGAAATACTTTAACGTAAAATAACTGTTAGAAGTGACTTGTTTTGATTTGGAAATACTTTATGGTAAAATAACTGCACAGCTTAGAGAGTATTTAAAAACAAATAAAATAAGAACTGGTAATTCATCCAAAACTATAAGTGTATCTTAATAGATGTGTTTATAAAGAATGTGAAATCATATTTTTTCAAGGTTATTCTATAGAAAACATATCAGCTGTAGAGTAAAGATTTGGCTGCAGAAAGTTGAAGAACGACATATGTATTATAGATTAAGTATATGTCGTCGTACTCCATTTGAAACTCACAAAATAGCTATTATTATTAAACGAATTTTAGAAGGGTAACAAAGAAAACGTAGGGCGTGTTAAAGTTTTAATGATAAGATTTGCATGTAAGAAACAACTCAGATAGTTAGACGCTCTCTTTGACTAAAAAATAAAAATATTACCTGATAATATCCTTTATCAGAAATGAAATGTTTCGGCAGATGGAAACAATAAAACTCTTTTTAAGAATGAAATTAAAAATACAAAATTTACTATCCGACTATAAATATGTTGAAAACAGCCATTAAAATTCATTGCTAAATTTGAGCCACATACAAGAAGGATATTAAAAGGTTGGCTACCTATCTATTTATTTACATACTTATCTACCTATCTATCTATCGGCTTATCTGTCTATCTACCGTCTTATCTATCTATGGACCTATCTATCTATTTACCTACCTATCTATCTATCGACTTATCTATCTATCTATCTACCTACCTATCTATCTAATTACCTACCTAGCTATATATTTACATACTTATCTACCTACCTAGCTATATATTTACATACTTATCTACCTAACTACCTATCTATTTACATACGTATCTACCTACCTAACTACCTATCTATCTATCTACATACTTATCTACCTACCTACCTACCTATCTATCTATCTACCTACCTACTTTCCTATCCATCTATCTACATACTTATCTACCTACCTACCTTCCTATCCATCTATCTACATACTTATCTACCTACCTACCTTCCTATCCATCTATCTACATACTTATCTACCTACCTACCTACTTATCTATCTACCTACCTACCTTCCTATCCATCTATCTACATACTTATCTATCTACCTACCTACTTATCTATCTACCTACCTACCTTCCTATCCATCTATCTACATACGTATCTACCTACCTACCTTACTATCCATCTATCTACATACTTATCTACCTACCTTCCTATCCATCTATCTACATACTTATCTACCTACCTACCTATCCATCTATCTACATACTTGTCTACCTACCTTCCTATCCATCTATCTACATACTTATCTACCTACCTATGTAAATACGTTCATTTCTGACCATGCAGCAGTAGTTGTACGATATACAGATGTTTTGAGTAGAAATAGGAAGGGTTATGCTAATTGGCGTTTTAATAATATATTATTGGAAAATACCAAATATGTTAGTGAATTAACCAAATTATAACAGATTTTCAGACAGAACAAAAATAGAAAATATTTAAAAACTTAAGAGTGTGGTGGGATCGCTTAAAAGAGGAAATCAAAGCAAGTACTCAATTATTTCAAAGAAAATTTATTTAAAAAGAAATGGGAGATAGAGTATCTAGAAATCAAGTTATCTCTATTATCCCAGACTGACAATATGTATCCTAAGTACGAGGAAGCTTTGAAAGAACTTTGTATAAATCGAGCCAAACATTGCGAAATTTATGAGCGAATCCAAAGAAACAGAGAAATTGATACCTACATCTTATTTTTTTAGAATTAGGACAAACACCTAATACATAAAAAAGCTGTATTAACAGCTTTAAATGATAAAAATGGTAGGGTAACTCGGAATTTAAATGAAATAAATTCTATAATAGTTAGGTTACCAAAAGTGTAAAAAAGTCTCTAGATGCTGCATTAACGCTTACACAAATAACTGTCGCTTGCCAATCATTAGCAAAAGACAAGTCCCCTGGAATTGATGGCATGACGGTTGAGTGGTTAGTAAAATTTTGGCCTAAAATTGGCATTTCTCTACTACAAGTTTTTAATAAATATCTAGAGACAGATGAATGTTCTAGAAGTATGAAACAAGCAATAATAAAGTTAATACCTAAAAAGGGAGATTTAACAGACTTAAAAAAATGGCAACCAGTATCACTTTTATGTAGTGATTATAAAGTACTTTCCAAAGCCACAATAAACAAAATGAAACCTATTATGAGTCAATTGATTCATGAGAGTCAGGCTTACTGTTTTTCGGATCGATGTATTTATGATAATAGTCATGTTATGCTTGATATAATAAATCTCGCAAATCAAAATAACGAACGCTTAGCTTTTGTAAATTTATATCTTGAAAATGATTATAATTATTTTAAAAAGATACTTAGAAAATTTGGTTTTGGTGGGAATATTATAAAGCGGTTGACGCAATGTATAAAAATACCATATTTTATGTAGTTCATGGGTCTATTTCAACTTCAGCTATTCCTAAAATCATAAATAATATTCAATGTTAAACTGGTACACAATTACAAGTGCCAAAATATTATAATTCGGCTATTCCTTTTAAGAGAGGTGTAAGACAAGGAGATCAATAGGTGGTTTTTATTTACACTAGCAATAGAGCCTTTTCTTTATAATTTAAGAAAAAATTAGTCCCTTAAGATCAATATCAAGTTATAGTTATCACCAAATCTTATTCTATCATCTTATTCTGACGATATAAACATTTATATTAAACATGAGTCAAAATTTAATCTTATTCAAAATATAATTTGAAATTTGAAGCATATTCGAAATAAAAATTTAACGAAGAGAAATTTGTTGGTATGGATTCAGAAAAACTGGGATGAGCGGATAGAGAAATGTAGTAATCTTATTACAGTAATATATAATACCTAATACATATAGAGTGTATACAGCTGAATTTTATAACTAAAAGTTTAAAAATTAAACTGAAAGAACTTGTGACTCTTGTTATCTGAGCTGTCAGTTGATATTTGACAATACGATGTAAGCTCTACATTTTTGTGTTTACAACTTAATTTTCTGATGCAGAATGTCATCCAATGTTTTGAGAGACTCAGTATCATAATCTAGCTGAGTGGTGAGAATTTTATGGAATAGGCCATCTTGTAGAACTAAATATTCATTGATATGCTAGGAAATTGCCATAATTCTATAGGCTACAGGGGAGTTTCCTCCTGTTGTATATTGAAAATGGGAGTACAGAAGTAACAGCACAAGTTTTAATCCTGGTTGAATATACCTTTAGCTGAACAGTCTTAACCCAGTCTTATTTGGCCAGTAATTATTTATTTCATGAAGCTCGAACAATAAATGATTATAGTTTGATGACCCCAAGATGACACTACTGCATGTAGCTTCAAAAGATAAACCAAGAGGTGCCGAAGTGAGTCATGTAGTGGTCAGAGGTGAGCTGTTATAAACTACCAGAGTACTTGATTATTACAATGGCAGTATACATGTAAAGAACCGATAAAAATAAATACAAGTAGGTGATCCCACTTGCATATACAAACATTGCATAAAATCGTTCATGTGTGTCTTACAACATGAGTGAATGAAATAGAAGCTTGGCAATAAACAGCATGGACATGGGAAAAAATGGAATGAGAGAGGAGTTGAATTCGACATTAAGAACTGGTGAATGGGAGGTTAGCTACAGCAAATAACTTAAAAAGTATCATAGAAAAATGCACTGTACCTGTTATTTTCATTAATACCGGTAAGAAATGTCCAGCAGGTAGTGAAACTTCATGGGAAAGGTAAAAGTAAAAATTAGGATTAAGCTACGACTGAAGGAAAGGGACAACATAGTTTTACTTGAGAGTTCCAACAACAAGTTTTACCTGTTGTATCTCAAAAACCATGGCAGAGGATATTTAAATAGGATCGAGTTGAAATATTCACAGAGAATGGCTTAGATATCGTGATACATATGAACACATTGTGTACCCAATGTTCCATTTGGTCATGACAGGAATATTTTCTCTTGTGCAGATTAAACTATTTTTAATATTTGAACAGTTTTACTAAGTATTTTCTTCTGTTGTTGCATTACGAGACGAAGTGTTAAAGTACAAAATCAAAGGCTGTACATGTACCATATGAATGCAGAATACACGTTCTTGCAGTAAAAACTTTGTAATTTGCACCAAAGACCAATACACTACTTGTAAATGGCGAAAAGCGTTGGTGAAAATTAATAGTCATTAGTAATGGATAGCAATTCCTAACTCAGATCAGCTCAAATGTGTATAATCAGTTTCAATCTCAGTCCCATTCCTTCATACTGGAATTGGGTACTATCTATGTGACAACAAGATTGTAGGAAGTAAAATGAGGCCAGAATGAAAGTATACTGTGATTCAGTTTTCTGGATGGGACAAAAGACGGCAGCACAGCCACAAGTGTTCAGTCTGGCAAAGTCAGGCGTGTGGAACAGGGAGTTCTCAGATTTTAAGGGTACACACTGTGGAGGAGATAGAGAGTAAATACACGTGAAACCTGCAAATGTGTGGCTTGACCCGTCATAAGCTACATAGTCGACTGATATTTCTAGCAATTACCATTCACCCAAGCTTGCGTTTGACACTTGTTATTGCTAATAATCTTCTTTTTTCTTTAATTCATTATAACTATGAATCCCTCAAACTCATCAACCTATGAACCTTTTGTGTTTCTTAAATATGTGGAGAACCTCCTCTTCTTCAAAAAGACTAGGGAGACTATCAAACATGGACCCCCAGGTCAGACATAAAAATTAATGTGGCTAAGTTCAAGGATTAAGACACGTTTCTTGACGATGTATCAGATATGGAAGAGCTTGTCACACCTGTCGTATGTCAACATGGGCTGTGTCTCCCTCTTTTTCATCAGAAAACCATCCACAGCTTGACTGGTAGAAGTACCCATCACAGAGATGTCAATGCTGGAATCTTCATCAATTTCTGAAGAACCAAGCCTACAGACAGCTCAACAGCCTCCATTGTTGTTTCTGATAATGCCACCCACGAAGTGGGTGAAGCATGGGAAAGTCTAATCCATGATGTTGTGTCACATTGGAAGGTACACTGGCAGGCCATCAAGATGATGTCAAATATTTGCTCAAGTTCACGAGAAACACTACATTCCAAAGCCAAATAAAAATTCCCCAATGCTTGGATCCTATGAGGATCCATCAAGTACCAGAAAACTAAGAGCTCCAAAAAACATCCACTCGGGGGCTATGAACATCTAGTTTAATGTTCCTACCATGGCCATCACGCCAACAGGTGCCTAGTCAGACCACCATCAATGAATAGCTTTGTAGAGAGTGAGAGTGCATCATTATCCTGGCAGGAACAGCCACCCCTAGACCAAGGAGGACTACCTGTGCATCAGTAATAAACATGGAACCCATGGAGCAGATCCAGAGGATGGCAAGGGTGGAAGGTCTTTGTCTCTTTATGAAGAGGAGGTGCAACACCTGCGTGTCAGGTTAGTCATTGTTGAGACAGCCCTTGCCCAAGCCCAAGATGTTCTTAAAACCTCAGTAGCTACGAAACATTGGTTGGATTAACTTGAGGGGAGCAAAACCTCAACTGACTCTGGATGAGTTGTATATTTTGTATATATAATTAATTTATCGGGATGTAGATTGTACATTTTGGTATGTATGCTATTTTTTTACTATAATGTTCTATCTTTTACATTCACCAGTGTGTGTGTGTATGTGGAGAAGAGGGTATATATATCAATCTTATTTTTTTCTTTTCATCATTATTTGTCTGAATTAAATGTCTGAATAGTAGCAGAGAAGGTATGTATGATTGGACAAACATATACAATTTGTTATTCTGGTCTGTATAAATTGTTTTCAGCATTTATTCGTCAAAACACACATATACACACCTGTTTTGTATAAAGCGTGTGCTTTTGGTATAATCTTTTTCGAAACAGATCAACGTTTTGTTCAGACAATTTTTTTTGTATTTGGTGTAGAGACATACCTCAACAGGGAACAGTTGATCGTTGAAAATGAAGAGGCTTTCTTTAATAAAGAGTTCATCCAACACTAAATAATAGCATCAACTCCTCCCTGTTGTCACTAATGTAATCAATTCCGGATTCTCGGTGTTTTTATTTGATATTTATCATTAATTTAAAAATACAGTGTTTATACTTATATTTAAGCTTTTTCTATAATAGTTTATCTCAACAATGTTATTCATTAAACATGTGTGTACGCCGCACATTTTATCGTACATTTCATTATACTGTTACTTTTTAAATCTGTTCTTTCTAAACTTCTAATTGAATGCGAAAACTCGCTCAATGGTAATGTTGTTTTTTGTAGTTCGAAATTATGAACTAACTTTTTTAGATATTAACGCTGATGATGGAATTTAAGGAAATTCCGAAACGACTGTATTAAAGATGTTTTTGGTATTACCGTGTTTTAAATATTTTTTTTAAAAAAGGGTAATTTAGATTTATTTCAAATATTTTATTATGATTACAAGGTCGGTCAAATCGACCAGTCCATAAAGAGTTAGGGTAGAGAAAATAACAGACAAAATATAAAGTTTTACTAAGAAAAATTTGATATTTATTTAGGAGGTTTTAGGGGTTATGCGAATGGAATTGAAAATTTTCAATATTTTAAATCATAACATGAATATCAGTTGCACTCAGAGCAGTCAAAACTCTTACTCTATATATCCAAGGGCAAATCTTTCGTAAAAAGTGCTTAATTGGAAAAAAAAGCTGATTTTTTGCGTACAAACGACATGTAATGTTTACTAAAAGCTTGCCAAATTTCGTAAAGATGCAGTAAGTACTTTCATAATTGTTGTATCTATTTCTCTACCACCTTTAGTGTTGTAGAAATATTCAAATGTGTTGAGTAGTTTGTTTCTATGTAGTTTTGCATGAAACACATGGTCCATAAAAGTGTTGAAATTTCTCGTTTCTAGTTTTGGTTTTGTTTGTTTTTTTTCTATCTCATATCAGATAATATACACTATGCCAGCTAAAGTATTTCACAGTCTTTTTTCTGGTCGAGTGGATAATGCTGGTAAGTATCAGTTGATGAATGTTAAGAGAAAGCAACGAGTCATGTGGTGATGCCATCCTATGAGCTTTTTTGTATGCTGAAAGCTTTGATTCTGAACCATTTCTACTTGGTTGTTCTCGTGTTTAGTTCAACAAAGAACTGTCCTCAGAGACAGAAAGCTGTTGATTTATTCATTTATCTAGTAGAGGTCTACACAAATACGCACACCCACTCTGTTGTGTATTGTTGCATTGATAATAAAGATTGTATTTAACTTCCATCAACGTGTCCAGTCTGTATATTTCTCACTCAAGTTAAAACTAGTCGAGTTTTCAGATTCAGATAACTCTGAAAATTTCCTGTTCGATCCTCCCCTTATGGAGCGGACATATCCGATACTTGTGCGGAAATAATTTATTTGACAATGCAACAAGTGGATAGGGAGGAAACATTTTTGATATCAAAAGTTCTGTAAAGTATCATTATGTATAAGAAAAGTAGAGATTTCTCATCTGTCCAGCTTCTACGTATGTCACCGGCTTCTATGTTGCAGAATGTCATCTGTTATTTTTGTGATTAAATTACTTTCACTCGATGTTACACGTTATGTGCACACGAGGAGTAATCTATTTACTTATGTAGTTGTTGTTTGTAGTTAAGCACAAAGCTACACAAAGGAGTATCTGTGCTCTGCCCACCACGGGTGTCGAAACCCGGTTTCTAACAGTATAAGTCCGCAAACATACCGTTGTGCTAATGGGGGGGGGCGCTTTTCTTATATAACGAGAGCTCACGATGAGAGAAAAGCAGCGTCAGCATTTTAGAAGAAGCTCAATTCTTGTCCATCATTTCATCGTGACTCGAAAAGAAAAGAACACATTGAATTCGTCTCTCTATATTCATTTATTTACAAAATCAATTCCATTGATTTTATTTCCGTGACGATTTCCGCTGAACTATTACTAAAAATCAACTTTACTCAAGGAGTTTTCTTCTTAAAGGCAGGTTATCGACTAAGAGCACCTGTAGTGAAATAGATATGAAAGGTGTTGTTCCACCTTAATCTTTTCTACACTTACGTTTTTCCTAACGGAATACTAAACTCGTGAGGGAATATATATGTATGTGTGTACTAATACTCGCACACAAGACACCTTAGTTTAAGTGTACTCGGATTTATAGTTTTCTGAAATTCACATAGGATTAAGATAGGGTACTGTTTGCTTATTTGTCTTCATGAATTTCAAGCAGATACTCAAGGGTTATAGACTAAAGGGAAGCTATTGGACTACTCTCTACCGGTGACAAATGAGATCGATCGTATCATTATAACGACCCCACGCCTGAAAGGGTGAGCATGATTGGGGATGGAATTCGAACCCGCGACCCACAGATTGCAAGATGAGAGTTCTAGTTTAAATATCTCATGGATAGTGTTTCTATAACTTGTCAAACACTCCTTTTCTGCTAATGTTAGTATACTCTATAACATTGGCATTTCACGAATCTCAGACATGTCTTATATATATTTAAAAGAAAAATAATAGATAATGCAGTGATATCATTTAGAAAATAGTATTTATTTAATTTGTTACTTTATCAGACACATTACCAAACTAGTACTAACTGTAATTGCCTTTTGCTTGAAAGGAATGCTTTAGTACAGAACTGAAGAGTGGTAGACACATTACCAAACTTGTACTAACTGTAATTGCCTTTTGCTTGAAAGGAATGCTTTAGTACAGAACTGAAGAGTGGTAGACACATTACCAAACTAGTACTAACTGTAATTGCCTTTTGCTTGAAAGGAATGCTTTAGTATAGAACTGAAGAGTGGTAGACATATTACCAAACTAGTACTAACTGTAATTGCCTTTTGCTTGAAAGGAATGCTTTAGTACAGAACTGAAGAGTGGTAGACACATTACCAAACTAGTACTAACTGTAATTGCCTTTTGCTTGAAAGGAATGCTTTAGTATAGAACTGAAGAGTGGTAGACACATTACCAAACTAGTACTAACTGTAATTGTCTTTTGCTTGAAAGGAATGCTTTAGTATAGAACTGAAGAGTGGTAGACACATTACCAAACTAGTACTAACTGTAATTGTCTTTTGCTTGAAAGGAATGCTTTAGTATAGAACTGAAGAGTGGTAGCACGATACCCTTGCTCTACTTTAAAAAAATACGAAGAAGAAAAAGAAGGAAAACAGATCAAAACGTGTGAAATGAAAATGCATTTTTTTATTTTATTGTGTTTTTGAGAGTGTCTATCCAACATACGTTTGTATGTGCGCGAGTGTGTATGCATATAGTGTTGCTTTGTAAACACTACTGCAGGTATCCGTCTTACTAGGATACATTCTAGCATTTTTACTATGTTTGTTTGTTTTGGATATTCACGCGAAACTAGGTAAGGGTTATGTGTGCTACCCGTCTCTGATTTTGAACTGGCAGTTAGTCAACATCACCATTAGCCAACTTGTTGGCTACTCTAAGCGATTGATGTGATTTGAACGTCACGCTTAGAACGCTTCTATGATTCCAAAGAACGGAGCGCGTCTTTTTTACAATTAAGTGTGGCCAACCGCTAAACCATCAACTCTCGGATTCATCAATAAGTCACGCTAACTATTCAGTCTCATCTATCTCCACTTTTTTCTGAAACACAGTACTTGTAATATTACTAGATATAACAAGCTCTTCAAACACATACGAACTGGGATAATTTGTGTTTTCATGCAGCTAGATATTTAAAGAAATAATTTTTTGTACAGTAGTAGTAACGGAGAAGATATATATATATATGTATATGTGTGTGTTTACATGCAGGTAAATTCCCAATGCGTTGTTTTTCAGATCATACTCGATGTCTTCGAAGATGTCATGAAAAATGAAATCTGAAAGTCTTTGGTGTTCAATCAAGTTTTTATCATAGGTTTAATAAATGTATAAAAGAATAGCTTGTGCTGTGATTGTGTCACTAAACTTTAATCACCTAAAAACTTCTTTCTCGTAACCCATGTAATTTATATCGAGAACAACTTTTTTGTAAACTAAATCTAGAAGGAAGTCTATTCACGAACAAAATATTTTTTTTCCAGTCACCTCGAGTAATTACTTCCAAAAATATCATTGATTACAATGAAAATTGCTTATGTTTAAGTATGATTCTCAAATAAAGATTTTAGTAGTCCCTTGTTAGGTATACTGATATAAGCCCTTTTTAACATTTATTTGTCTCTATGAAATTTCTGTTCTATTTCTGACTCACTAACGAGTAGTTGGGATAAATTGATGGTGTTTGAGGGTGTTTGGACTTGAATAATTAATGTATATTTGTCGAGCTCTTCAGTTTCAATTAATTATTCCTCGTAATATTTATCTTGCACGTTTTCCAATTACTATTTATATTATCTTTGTAGCGATGCCTGCGTTCATAGTTACTGAACAGAAATATTTGTATTCGTGGAGTGTTTGCAAAGCACGTTATCAATAATCGTGCCAACTTGAACAACGAAACTTCTAGAAACATGGCATATAATATCCCATTCTGTGCATACATGCTGCCCTTTGAAGTGAACTGTACATGTACATTGCCTCATCTGTAATGATAAAAATGGGTTTCAGAAGACCTCCATCGTGTCTCAGCTCGCGACAAAAGCGATAATGAATGAGTATATATAGCCGATGTCAATACCAGATTTTACAAGATAGCTAAAGACAAGAGAGTCTTTGTATCTTAATAATAAGAAGAACACTTTCATCCGTTACTAATAATAAAAGTTTCTTTGCACTATATACGATCGGCGGTAAAAAAAATATGCAAGATCCAAGATCGAAGTTTAAGACGACATTAGTAGCTGACTTCTGATAAATGAAGGTTATCTCTTTTTTTGGTACTTTCCCAAAATATTTAGAGACGTACTGAGCATTGAAAATCAATATTTGAATAAGAAATTAATTTTGCATAGAATTAAATAGCTTATTAAAATAAAACCATAATTGAGGCATAAAACTTGCTCTATTGGGAATAGAATAAAATAATGTTAACATTTCGAATTTAATCTTTTTAAAGGAGTTCACATTTTAAATTCATAATTGATTCAATATTTCAAATGCAAAAAAACATCATCAAAATTCTTTTGTCTGAAGTGTTAATAAACTCTTCAAATAGAAAAATCGTTAATGTATTATCGATACTAGATCAACATAGTTCAAAGTTCATTGACAAGAGAATAATTTACAACTGGAGAAATATACGAAAATGGTATAGATTGAGGTGATGCTGGTCTATTCTGTAACAATATATTTGAGGTTATTAAAGGTCAGTTTCAATATTATGGTCTTCAAAACCTTTCAAATTTCAATTACAGAGGTGTAGGCAACAAGAAATGAAAAAGGTAAACCAAAAATTAACAAATTCAATACACAGCAACAATTATAGGCATAAATATAGATAAGGTAAACATCTGAAAAATATTGTGAGAGGGTGCAAACAATTAATAACTGTATTTATATGTGAGCATGTACCACGCTTATCATCTGGCGTAAAGGATGACGTTCATTTGGGAACCGTTTGGCATACAGTATGACAGCAGCCTGGATATTCTCTACATAGAGTAGGATTAAGTTAACCTCTTTTTCAGTTGAATACTGACATTACTTAGAAGATTTGGAAGCGACTGCAACATAATGCTTATGTGCTACCTTATGCAGTTTGTAGTTTGATTTAATGGACTGGAAACGTTTGGGTTCTTCAAAGGTGCAATGTACTGCTGCTTATGTACTGCAATGTACTGAACTTTCACCTTAAACATACGTTTGTGGAACAACCTCTGCTATAGTCAGATTTCAGTCTATATACATAGATTGTTTGTTGGTTTTTGAAGTTAAGCAC